>NC_041397.2:160495330-160497830 GCF_900747795.2 Erpetoichthys calabaricus | reverse complement strand
TCCTCCAAACACGACGAGTAGAGTTTTTTCATCTGACCATATGACATTCTCCCAATCCTCTTCCGGATCATCCAAATGCTGTCTAGCAAACTTCAGATGGCCCTGCACATGTACTGGCTTAAGCAGGGGGACACGTCTGGCACTGCTGGATTTGAGTCCCTGGCGGCGTAGTGTGTTACTGATGGTAGCCTTTGTTACTTTGGTCCCAGCTCTCTGCAGGTCATTCACTAGGTCCCCCCGTGTGGTTCTGGGATTTTTGCTCACCGTTCTTGTGATCATTTTGACCCCACGGGGTGAGATCTTGCGTGGAGCCCCAGATCGAGGGAGATTATCAGTGGTCTTGTATGTCTTCCATTTTCTAATAATTGCTCCCACAGTTGATTTCTTCACACCAAGATGCTTACCTATTGCAGATTCAGTCTTCCCAGCCTGGTGCAGGTCTACAATTTTGTTTCTGGTGTCCTTTGACAGCTCTTTGGTCTTGGCCATAGTGGAGTTTGGGGTGTGACTGTTTGAAGTTGTGGACAGGTGTCTTTTATATTGATAACGAGTTCAAACAGGTGCCATTAATACAGGTAACGAGTGGAGGACAGAGGAGCCTCTTACAGAAGAAGTTACAGGTCTGTGAGAGCCAGAAATCTTGCTTGTTTGTAGGTGACCAAATACTTATTTTCCATCATAAATTGCAAATAAATTCTTTAAAATCAGACAATGTGATTTCCTGGATTTTTTTTCTCATTTTGTCTCTCATAGTTGAGGTATACCTATGATGAAATTACAGGCCTCTCTCATCTTTTTACAATACAATACAGTTTATTTTTGTAAAACTCGAAATCACACAGGAAGTGCCGCAATGGGCTTTAACAGACCCTGCCTCTTGACAGCCCCCCAGCCTTGACTCTCTAAGAAGACAAGGAAAAACTCCCAAAAAAGAAACCTAATAGGGAAAATAATGGAAGAAACCTTTGGAAAGGCAGTTCAAAGAGAGACCCTTTTCCAGGTAGGTTGGGCGTGCAGTGGGTGTCAAAAGATGTGGGTCAATACAATACAATACAATTTTTTTTCTTTTTTTTTTCATTTTTTCACATTATAAATGTGCAAGGCCCTGCCTGACTGCTGTGTCTGTGTATAAATAACCGCGCTGTTGCTGTTTCAAGCTGAATAAAGCTTGTGTTGCTAAAGTACTGAGACTGAGCTTCGTGTTTTAGATTGCGCGCGCACACAGTCACAATGCTAATGCTGTAGTAAACACTATACGCTCATACAGATGTTGACTATATGAGTGAAGCACGCCGACTCAGATGGAGAATAGGAGACGATTGCCCACAATCCCGCAGTGAGAGAGAGAGAAAAACCATCAGCTCAGTTGTGATCACACGATGCTCAGCAGACAAACTACTCGTACTGCAAGACCTCGCTCGTTTATCAAGTGAAAATTTATTAAAAATTTTTGCTCGTCTTGCAAAACACTCGTAAACCAAGTTACTCGCAAACCGAGGTTCCACTGTATGTGTGTGTGTGTATATATATATATATCTATATATATATATATCTATTCGTGCTGGGCGGTATACCGGTTCATACCGAAAACCCTTTTTTATTTTTGTTATGATATGGGTTTTTCTTATACCGCAACACCGGTTTAAATTGCCTAAACGACGTTGGGAACGTGGCGCAGCGGGAAACTGTTCAAGTGGGGACCTTTTTCACTGCTACACCGCTGTACCTGGGTACTGTGTAATATTGTGACGACATGTTGACTTTATTCTCGTACTTTGTCATTAAATCGTAAACTAAACTTCATCATAAAATGAATATTTAATTTACTAGATTTTCTCAAACCCTGACATAAGTTATATAGCACATTAAATGCTTTGTGTTAAGTGTTCCCCGAGCTTCTTAAACTGACTTCCTCTGCACTAAGAGGAGGCAACGGCAGCGATCGCCGCACAGAATCCATTCACATGATATTCATGCTCTCTGAACATTTAGAATGCCAAGATAAATACTTGATATAAATTCTAAATTTTCAGAGAGCAGGAATATCATACAGTGAATGGATTCTGTATGGTGATCGCTGTCTATTAGTGCGGAGGAAGTCAGTTTAAGGAGCGTAGTGATTAACAGCTGGGTTGGGGAACACAACACAAAGCATTTAATGTGCTACATTAACTTATGACGGGGTTTGAGAAAATCTAGTAAATTAAACAATGATTTTAGGATGAAGTTTAGTTTACGACATTTTACTTTAATTATAAAGTAAACTATGAGAATAGAGTGGAAATGTCGACTTTAATCTCGACATAAACGGCGAAAATAAAGTGTCCATATTTTTTTTTTCTTCACAGTGGCCTTAATACGATTCCGTAGGGCTATACCACAAATACAAATATAAATGCAAGTTGCAGTTGTATTATTTATGTTTATAGCTTAACTTGAAGCAAGGTCCATATTAATGCAGTTTGCCTAAATGATAGTTAAGTTGGTAAAGATGTCATCA
>NC_041397.2:160380330-160492830 GCF_900747795.2 Erpetoichthys calabaricus | reverse complement strand
GATGCCTCCTTTCCTACTTTTGATTGGGTAATACTTGATGTCATCGTTAGTTTGATTGGTGTTTTTAACTGTCCAGTGAGGAGGGCGTGTCTTTTAAGTACAGTCTGCAAAGTGTTGGTACTGAGATGTGGCGTCAGCGCCATACTTGAAGCCCCTAACGTTGCGGTCAGCAAGTCGGCTAACATCCGCCATGTGCCGTCTTTCAGTTGCGAGAAGCAGATCATAGAATGGTTGAAACTGTTGCCCCTAACGTTGCGCCACGGCGTGTGGTTCGTTTATACCTCGTGTGTTCTCATTAATTAACTTTTATCTCGCGAATATGTTATTGCAATCCGTAGCGGGAGCGTTTCTATAAACTTAATTTAAACTTACGTTTTACACCGTGCTTTCTTTCCCTTATGAACATGCTTGTATGCTTAACTCGCTCTGTTTTCAATTGTTTAATTAATTTTTTGCTCTTAGCTGTTCGCGGCTCTTCCTCCAATTCCCCCTACTTCGTTCTTTTATCTCGCGAATATGTTATTGCAATCCTTAACGGGAGCGTTTCAATAAACTGATTGAAAATAGTTTTGCATTTACCTTTTTAGTAAAAGGCGAGCTTTTAAGCCTGAGAAATCAGCCCGTAAATGCACACGTTTAATTGCACATGTGTTAATATGTATGGTTACACAGTATTAAAAGACAGTGAACAACGTCAGTTACCTTTGTTCCCGCGTTTGATAAAAGGTGAGCTTTTAAGCCTGAGAAATCACCCCGTAAATGCACACGTTTAATTGCACATGTGTTAATATGTATGCTTACACAGTATTAAAAGACAGTCAAAAATTAACGTCATTTACCTTTGTTCCCGCGTGTGACTCGTGCTGTAAATCTCTTCCTTGTTTTTAGTTCATGTGATTACGTAGGAGGCGTGATGACGCGATACGTGACTCCGCCTCCTCCATTACAGTGTATGGAGAAAAAATATGTTCCAGTTATGACCATTACGCTTTGAATTTCGAAATGAAACCTGCCTAACTTTTGTAAGTAAGCTGTAAGGAATGAGCCTGCCAAATTTCAGCCTTCCACCTACACGGGAAGTTGGAGAATTAGTGATGAGTGAGTCAGTGGTCAGTCAGTCAGTGAGGGCTTTGCCTTTTATTATTATAGATATATATATATATATATATATATATATATATATATATATATATATATATCCCCGCGAAGTACTGCTTTTAAATTTTTATTAAGAAGAAAAGAAAAGCTTTTTAAATTGAGGGAAAATATCCCAATAACAATTTGTTAAGGATCTGGTTTTTGTGAAGCTGACTTCACACAGCCTCTCCGCTGTTTTATAAACGAACGCCATATAAGGTCTTCCTTTTTCGTTGCCTTTTTCGTTGCTTCGCCAAGGAAGCAGCCTTTTTATTTAAGCCACGGGTTGTCCGCTGTTTTTTTGTTCGTTTATTACGATTGTTATAGTTCTATTTGTATACCACATTGTCAGTTCAGCACTCCGGTTGTAATATGACCAAGCCGTGCAAGCACACTCTTGAGAATGCAACGTATAGTTGTACAGGAGAAAAGCATTCTTGCCTGAAATCAATGGCAACCTTTTGTAGGTCTTTGAACTTAATTTAAACTTTAGGTTTACACGGTGCTTTCTTTCCGAAGTACCTGCACTCATGAATATGTCTGTATGCGTCAGTCGCTCAAATCCTTGCGGTTCGCACCGGCGAAGTACTGCTTTTAAATTTTTATTAAGAAGAAAAGAAAACCTTTTAAAATTGAGGGAAAATATACCAATAACAGTTTGTTAAGGATCTATTTTTTTGTGAATCTGCCTTCACTCGAGTGATCACTTCGAGCTTTAAGCCTGAGAAATCACCCTGTAAATGCAGACGTTTAATTGCACATCTGTTAATATGTATGCTTACACAGTATTAAAAGACACTCAACAATTACACAGTATTAAAAGACACTCAACAATTAACGTCATTTACCTTCATTCCTGCGTTTGACTCGTGCTGTAAATCACTTCCTTGTTTTCAGTTCACATGATTACGTAGGAGGTGTAATACGTGATGACGCGATACGTGACTCCGCCTCCTCCATTAGAGTATATGGACAAAAAACAGGTTCCAGTTATGACCATTACGCATAGAATTTCGAAATGAAACCTGCCTAACTTTTGTAAGTAAGCTGTTAGGAATGAGCCTGCCAAATTTTAGCCTTCTATCTACACGGGAAGTTGGAGAATTAGTGATGAGTGAGTCAGTCAGTCAGTGAGTCAGTCAGTGAGGGCTTTGCCTTTTATTAGTATAGATGTGTGTTGTAAATGTGTATATATGTATGTGTGTGTATATATATATATATATATATATATATATATATATATATATATATATATATATATATATATATATATATATATTTGTGAGACTTGCCCGGACACCATCAGACCGACACTGCATCTTTATCAAAATACCTTTTTATTGTTGTCCACTAGGGATGGGAATCGAAAACCGGTTCTTGTTGAGAACCGGTTCCCACTGTTTCAATTCCTTGGAATAGTTTGCCATTTTTGCAAACGATTCCCCTATCGATTCCAGTTGCCTTGAATGACGTCACTGCGTTGTGTAGCGTCATTTACCCAGCAGGAAACATGGCGCCTAAGCGGCACAAATGCACAAAAGTTTGGTTATACTTTACGAGAAATGATGACAACAGGGCAACTTGCAATACTTGCAAGTAGATGTTTCATCAAAGGGAGGAAACACTACGAATATGCAAAAGCATTTGCACACAAAACACGCGATAACCTTAAATGAATGTTGTGTTTTTGATCCTCTCCGGACTAGTGAATCTCAACCCAGCAGGAGCGGTAACGTTTGCAGGTCCTCTCCAGTTAATACGGCAGGTAACTAATCAACTGACAGTGCATATTATGTTAGCGCAATTTGCCTTATTGCAAACCTGCTATTACTGTGCATTGCATTTAGATGACCATGACGAGAGAGACAGACAGTGTCTGGCTGTCTCAGATGCTGGCAGTTCTCGCTGCAGTCTACCGGTAGCTTCTCCTTTCACAGAGGCGGGGAAAAGTAAAATGACACAGGCCAGGATAGACAAATGTCACCGAGCAGTGACTAAGTTTGTGGTAAAAGGCTTGCACCCATTTGCCACAGTAGATGCCCCCGATTTTCGGTAAGTGAATGTGTTTAATTGTAGGCTAAGTCAGGGAATGTCAAATTTGCGTGTTCTCCTCTTACCAGATGTTTAATCCGTTTCCATTTCTGAGCTGAAACGTGTTGAAGGCAGCCGTCACTGCAGATGGATGGGCAAGTTTTAGTCAAGATCATTACCTCACAGTAACACTGCATTATGTCAGGAATGGCCAGGCTCAAGAAAAAGTCCTCAAAACCAAACCAGTGTACCAGGCACAGACAGGTACAGCTGTAGCAGAGGAGACTGATGAGATCTTGGAGGAGTATGGTATCAAAGACAAGGTTGTGGCAGCCACTGTTGATAATGCGGCCAAAATGGATGTAGCTGTCAAAATAGTTGATGGTTGCAGAATTGCACTGTGCACAGTTCCATTGAACTTGAGTTGATTGTATTTGTTGCTGGCTGATGTAGTTTTATTTTTGAGTGCTCAGCTCATATATACTTTTAAAAAGGAGAGTGTAAATGTTACTGGACATTCTTGTGTAATTGCCACAGAATAATTTTTGTTATACTTTGTTATTGCTACAGAAGAATATTTATTTTATTATTATTTTACATTTACACATTTTTTTCTGGGGACCCCGTGGCACCCCATCGAGGAGCCGTAGGCTGTGGATCTCTTAAGATCTCACTGTTGGGTTTGTAAGGTCATGCTAGTCCTAAATTTCTATCTTGTTCAAAGATAAGATATAAAACAAAGTTCTAAGTTAATCGACCTGTGTGTTCTCCTTTTTTAAAAATAAGAATCGATAGGAGAATCGATAAAGAATCGAATTGTTAAACAGAATCGAAAATGGAATCGGAATCGTGAAAATCTTATCAATTCCCATCCCTATTGTCCACACAACACAAGTCTATTCACAGTCCCCATTTATTGTCACCCAGCCCCATTTATAGTCACCCGGATGCGCTCCAGGTGGTTCCCGGCAATCTTCCCCTGACACACCCCTGTGTGGCGGAAGTGCCGGCTGTTTTTCCGGAAGCACTCCGGGTGTCTCTTTTTCCTTCTTCCCCCCAGCACTTCCTGGTGTGGCGGAAGTGCTGAAGTCCCAAGTCCTCCAGGCATGGGGACGCCCCCTGGCCGTCCGGAGGAGGCATGAGCCCTCCTCCTGTCCTTCTGGGCATCCCGGCTGGGTACCACCCCCAGCTGCGTGCCACAGTACCCCACCACAAGCTGAGACCCCCAGGGGCCAGCGGCCCGTCCTGCGAGGGCAGGTCTTCCACGGCGAGAAGCCGACACACTCCGCTCCAGGGCCTGGTCCTGCAAAATAGAACAGAGAACAGGGGGCGGAGACGTTGCCCCGACGCCGCCACTCAGCGTCTCTATGTCTCAAATAGGGGCAACGCTCCCCCCTCTGACCGGCACCCCAGTGCTTGCCAGTTCGGCCCCCCTTTCGTGACCTCCGTGCCCCCTGTTTTGGGACAACGGACGGGACCGCCTGCGCACCCGTCTCCTCAGCCTGCCATGGGTTTGCCCTCTGCACCCGCAGAGGGCTGCCCTTCTCCAGACGCGAGCGTCCAGCCTCACGTCTTCCTTTGTGGGACAACCCGGCTTTATTCCTCGGGCCCTCCCCTATTTTCTGGGATGCCCTGATGGCTTTAGTCTCCCTAAGGGAAAGGAATTGACCCCTCGCCGTCTGCATCCGTGTGGACCAACACGCAGCTGATGCTGGCGCCGGCGGCGGTGCACTAGGACCCACGGCACTCATCAGCCGGCGTCCAGGCACCACCCCTCCCAGGCAATCAGCTCCTCTCTTATACACAACTGATGCTGGCAGCGGCGGTGGTGTGCTAGGACCCACGACACTCAGCTGGCGTCTAGGCACCACCCCTCCCAGGCAGTCAACTCTTCTCTTTAACTCCCCTGTCGGAATCGCGACTACTCGTCCACCGGAACTGCACGATACCGGGGAACATTCGCCCGCTTTTCCTTTTTTATTTACGACGCAAGTCCCACTTACCTGTGTCGCCATGAACCTCCTGCCAGAGAATCCGGCGCCGCGTTCATCCGCCCCCTGACGTGACGCGATCGCCGTCCTCTTGCGCTCAAGCAATTGGTCTCGAAGGCCGTGTATCACCTGCAAAACAGACTCGACGGACCGAGGCGAATCCTCCGGCTCACGCCGAGTCACAGGCACAAAGGGAACGTTAGCCGGCGAAGGACTTACCAGTTCATCGGTCCTGCTCGTCGGCTGCTCTCCCTGGAGCTTTGTTCCGGGTTCTCTCCGGCCCTTCCCTTGCTCGAGATGGACGTTCCTTCGTCCCGCCTCCATCCAATCATCGGCGGGTACGTAAGACACGCCGTCCAATCTCTTGCCTGCCACGGGTATGGACTTCCTTTCTGCCGCCATCTGCTCTGTCCTCCCGAGGGGTTGACAAGGCCCGCTACCGCTCCTCTGTCGCGGCCTCTGGATACGCTGCGGATCCTCCTTTACCTCCAGCGTCGCTGCTCCATTCCCGCGGTGCAGGTTGACACAGCCTGACTGGCGACGCGAATCCAGGAAGCCCCCCAGCTGAAAGGCAAACACTGGCCATAGCCCCGCCGACCCTCGTGAGTCAACTGCCTCCAGGCCTGGGACTTACCTCCTGGATCCCGTCTTTCGGATTACTGCGACGCCTGCCAGTCATATCCATGGCTGTGCCGACCACGATCCTCACGGGAACAGCGACCGCTGGTAAGTCCACAGCGCTCGGGTCTTTTCTGTCTGCTCCAATCCCCTCGGGTGGGAGACGATGCGGTGGCCTCTGGGTGATCCGCAGTGCGTGTGCGGGCCACATCCATGCGGCATGTGTGTGTGGTGGACTGAGGTGCCGGACAGCTCACATAAAATTTGTTATTATAGAAGTCCTCCGCCTTGGAACAGGCAGCAACTCCTACCCGGCTCGCCAATGTGAGACTTGCCCGGACACCATCAGACCGACACTGCATCTTTATCAAAATACCTTTTTATTGTCGTCCACACAACACAAGTCTATTCACAGTCCCGCACAACTCACAGTGCTTTAGCCCCAGTCTCCCTTCTCCTGGGCCTTCTCTTGCCTTGTCCCTGGGCCACCTCTACTCTCTCTCCAGGAGCTTCGTCCTACTCCTGCTCCCGACTCCAGCTCTTTGATAGGAGGGAGGAGGCCCCATTTATAGTCACCCGGATGTGCTCCAGGTGGTTCCCGGCAATCTTCCCCTGACACACCCCTGTGTGGCGGAAGTGCCGGCTGTCTTTCCGGAAGCACTCCGGGTGTCTCTTTTTCCTTCTTCCCCCCAGCACTTCCTGGTGTGGCGGAAGTGCTGAGGTTCCAAGTCCTCCAGGCATGAGGACGCCCCCTGGCGGTCCGGAGGAGGCATGAGCCCTCCTCCTGTCCTCCTGGGCGTCCCGGCTGGGTACCACCCCCAGCCGCATGCCACAATATATATATATATATATATATATATATATACAGTGTATATATATATATATATATATATATGTATGTATATGTGTATATTTATATATATATATGTATGTATATGTGTATATTTATATATATATATATGTATATATGTATGTTGCATAGTTTACTGTCAAATAATGCAAAGAGTACGTGACACGTGTTTCGCCCTTTTGGGCTCATCAGGTGTACACACTCACTGCACCCCTCTCAGAGGCAAAGCCTCTTTACGTTGTGCCACGGCATGTGGTTCGTTTATTTGACAGCCTGGAGATCGGGGTAATTACATTCATAGCATTCGTAGTCTGAATCACAATCTGATTGGATGGGTGGTTATCTACCAGGTAATGCTTGTGGTTGGTCTGCAAGTCGGCAAACATCCGCCACGGTGCCCTCTCAGTTGCGAGATGCAGATCATAGAATGTTGCTTCGCCTCTGACACTGACGTCCAAGGTTCAATCCCCAAGAGGGGTGCAGTGAGTGTGTACGCCTGATGAGCCCAAGTAAGGGCGAAACACATATCGTGTGCTCTTTGCATTATTTGACAGTAAACTATGTAACATTCTATGATCTGCTTCTTCATTTGCTTGAACATTCCGGTTGATTTTGTGGCTTCTCTCATTGCGCTAAAAATCATAGTTTGCTTGTAGGAACGATATGTTCGTGCTAATCTGAGACAGAAGCTACAAGCCGAGGGGATGGGGAAGCGTGACGTCAGGAGTGGGGAGCCGGGCAGGGCCCTCCTCACTGTCCTTTTTCACTAATATGCGGGCGGAGCTGCGGGGCACTGCTAATATATGTTTTTATTTAATAATATAATATACTGTAATAATAATTACATTTATGCAGCACTATTCTAACCTACTCAAAGTAAATAGACAGAGGGGAATCATTTCAACTGCCACCACTGTGTACACTCCACCTTGTTGATGATACAACAGCCAGTCTTATGACAGGAGGCTTATCACACATTAGCCATTAGGTGGTGAAGGAGTGAGAGAGATGGTTATCCAATTAGAAATGAGGGATGATTACGGGCCAGAATGTTGTGTGTGTTATGTGTGCACATGCATATTGTAAAAATATATATATACTCTATATCAGTGGTCCCCAACCTTTTTGACAGCAAGGACCACTTTAGTAGATGCAAATTTTTCCACGGACCGGTCGGGGGGGGTGGGGGTGGGGGGTCAGTTTTATACACAATTTACATAACATTTCTATTATTATTATTAAAGTTATTAAGCAGTTCACATACGTTTGCAATCTGAGATTTTTCTTCTTTTTTTGCATATAACAAAGACATATGCTTTACATTTGCCAATCCAACAGATTGCACATCACAAACATTAACACTGAAATCTTTTTTTCGTGTCTGCCGTTTCTATAGGAGGGTGACAATGAGTTAAATTACAATGGATGTTTTTCAAATGTTGACAAGCAATAAGCAAAAGGAATCAATGAAAACCACAGACAACAAAAACAGCAAAAAAAAAAAAAAACAGTATGAGGAAAGTTCGAAGAAAGATTTTTTTACAATGTTTCTGTTTGGGGATCGTTGTGCAAACGTGCACAACTGAGCTGTGACCACAGATCTAACTGCACTGTGGATGATTCGTTCAAGCATTTCAAGGTCACTTCGTTGTAATGAAAGCATCTGTTGAATGTACTTCGTAGTAACGTGATTTCTACAGACTTATGTCATATGGGGAAACTGTCGGGACCATAAAAATACTTTGTTGTAATAGTCTCTCACCTCGGTCTCTCTCCTCTCTCTGCACCGCTGCAAAGCCCCGCCCGCCAAGCATTCTGAAAAGTCTGAGTGAGTCGCTGTTGCCGGCAGTTCTCTCGCGGCCAGGCTGTCAGACGGCTGTGGACCGGTAGTGGGCTGCGGACTGGCGGTTGGGGACCCCTGCTCTATATAATATACATTTACAAAATATGTAAATAATATACAGTATTCTCTGTATACGGAATACAATGTATATGTTTATATGTATACTGTGCATGAACATGTACAGTAATTTTTATTATGACTGATTACTAACCTTATGACCTGTGGATAGAAACTGTCTCTGAATTTACTGGTGTGAGTATGAATGGTCTTGTACCATTTGCCATAACGGAGGAGTTAGAAAATTTGACAACATTTTGATAGAGAATCAGTGAGGAAAGGTATGTGTTAATTGTTGTTCTTATTCTCTTATTTAAATATTGTTCACATGATTTGGTTCAATAAATCATGCAGTCCTCTACACATCACATTAACTCTTTTCTCTGTTACCAGAACGTCAGAAAGGAGTCCTAAGCCTGAACATCAGCTTTATTCTGTTTTGCAGTTTCTTTGACTGTTTCAAAACAGCCTTGTCTTGCAGTATATGTACCATGTGATGTAGTACAAGGAAAATACTTTGTGTGTGTGTATAAATGAAAGCTAAACAGGTAAATATAGAAAACAACTAACATTTGCCTCTTTAACCAATTAAAGAATAAACCACAATTATGTGCAGATAATTGATTACTTTTGCTGCACACTAAAATAACGTTATTTAGATTGATTGGTAAAGGTACATAGATTTGATGGACATTAAGTAACTTTCTTTTCATATCTTTATCGAACTATAATGTGCTTGTTTGTTATTTTATAACCCTCATGTGCATATACATCAGCATGTGTGAAAAAGTAAGTACACCTCATGAAATGTTTTTTCTTACTTAAGTTATGAGGATATTTCAAGATTTGACCTTCCTTTAAACGGTATCTTTAGATAAACATTTAAAAAGACAATTTGACTTTGCAATACTTTATTGAAAGAAAACTTAACAAATATGCCATTTCCCTCTGTGTTAAAGGTAAGTACACCCTTGGCCCGATAGCTGGTTTTACCCCCTTTGACAGAAAGGTGTTTCTTATTACTGTCTACCAGCCTCATGACATTGAATGGGCAAAAAGTTTTTTCCATTTTTTCATTGAGGATAATTTGAGCTGTGCAATGTCTGAGGGGATTCAAATCTCCCCACAACATTGAGATCCAGGATTTGACTTGACTGGACTCCCTTGGTGGACTTACTGATATATTAAGGAAAATTGCAGTGTTGCAAGGTCCACTTTCCACTAAACATTCATTTATTTATGCTTGATTTCTCAAACCCATATATTGATATTTCCAACAGATATGTTTTGTTACAGTTTTACTTACAATTGTTATTTATGCTTGATTTCTCAAACCCATATATTGATATTTCCAACAGATATGTTTTGTTACAGTTTTACTTACAATTGTTTTAATAATTATAGTCAACAAACTACTTGTAAAGTTGTACGTAAAGAGCAACCTTACTAATTAGGTATCACACCATTTGATTTAATTTGAAAACACTCATCCTTTCTTAGCGGTGATCTTACCTTAAATTGTACAATTGGTTCTTCTGTTATGCATGGTGTCTATGACCACAGTATTAAAATTTTTACTGCTGCTGGAAATGCTTTAGTTTTTTCTTTGTTGAACTGACAACTTAAAATGTATGGAAGTATTTTCCAATGGAATCCTCATGATTTAGCCATTTTATTTTACACATTCTTAATTGATAATGTAGTTAGGTTAGTTTATTAAATAAACAAATAAATAAATTGAATTGATTGAATCTTGAGGATCAGAAATTTAAAAGAAATATACTAGAACAGTCTCTTTTTGTAGTGGTATATCAAGGGAAATCCAAGGGCTGCCTTTATTGTCTTTTTCTCTATATTTGTCTTACCAAGTTTCAGCCATTTTGTTGCTACTCTTGTGAGTGTCATATTGTCAAGTTTTGAAAATTTCTATTCTAGACTGTGTATATGAAACGAGAACATATGAATGCCTGTTTCTAACACTTTTGTAATTATTCACAACCATTTAATCTAAATCAAGTTTATGCTATAATGTACACGATATAGAATAGATTCTGATACTCTCGTCTATTCTTTTGTCATCTGTGATTTTGGCCACAGTCTTATTGGGATTCCTAAAGAAATTGAATGTCCTCTGTTTTTCTTCATCTTCTGAAAATGAAAATGAAAACCTTATATCCCGTTCATCATTAAGAAAATAAATGTGTACTTTATATACTTTGGGTGGCAAGGTAGCGCTGCTGCCTCGCAGTAAGGAGACCTGGGTTTGCTTGTTCTCCCCGTGCCTGCGTGGGTTTCCTCCGGGAGCTCCGGTTTCCTCCCACAGTCAAAAGACATGTAGGATAGGTGCATTGGTGATCCTAAATTGTCCCTAGTGTGTGCTTGGTGTGTGGGTGTGTGTGTGTGTGTCCTGCGGTGGGCTGGCACTCTGCCCATGATTTGTTCCTGCCTTGCGCCCTGTGTTGGCTTGGATTGGCTCCGGCATACCCTTGTGACCCTGTGTTAGGATATAGCAGGTTGGACAATGACTGACTGACTGTATATACTTTCAAGTAATTAGCATCTGATGATTCATTTGCCATGGAGGATTTGGCACATGTGTTTGCTGATGTTGTAATAGCTGTTATCAATGATTATTCTATTTTTTCTGTCTTTTTCGCTGGCTTTGTTCATTTTTAATAGCTTTGCAAGATATTGTCATATAAATTAACAACAATGCTAACTGAAAACTTTTATTTGTGTCTTTCTAATGAAAAGCTGTTTTAAAAATGTGAACTTTTCAGAATTAGGGGAAAATACCTTTGTCACTTTACTCAGTAGCACCTGGAGCTGTAAGGAGATCAGTTCACATGGTAATGAATAATGGTCAGTTCTGCGACAGGTTACATGTGAACCGGAGGGGCACCAATGTATTAGGCATATGAGCAAGCTAGTCGAGGACTGCTTAAACTAGGGAATGGGGGGCAGGGAGTTTAGCATATGCCTGGTTTAGAACTATACATGGAGGAATAAACAATGGTGTAGAGATAAAAATGCGTAGTAATGTAAGTTCTAACTTAACATTTAAATGTAGAAGGAGTGGAATACTAAAAATAGCTTGTCTTAATGGTAGAAATATCAAAAATAAGTCAAGTGAGTTGGAGTTGTATGTAGGAGAGCATAATTATGACATTATAGCAATAATGGAAACCTGGCTAAATAACATAGAGGGATACACAATTCTTAGGAAGGATAGACAGAACAGAAAAGAAAATGAGGTTGCTGTTTATGTCAAACAGAATTTAAATGCCAGTCCTCTTCAGTTGGACAATGAACCCCATCTTAGTGAGGACATCTGGCTTTGCCTGGAAAGCATTAGGGAAAGAGGCCTTATTTAAGGAATGTGTTATACACCACCCAATGCAGACAGTAATTTCAACACACATTTTTTAGTAATATTAAAAAGGCAAGTTTACAGGGAGACTTTAATTATCTGAATATGAATTGGGATAATTTTGCAAATGCCGGAGTACAAGACCAGGAGTTTTTAGAAGTAATCAGTGATTGTTTTTTTTTTTTAAGAGTATGTTAAAGCATCAACATGGAGTGAAACTTGTCTGAATTTAGTATTTTGTAATAATCAGGATAGGATTAAGGGTGTAGAGGTGGTTGAACCACTAGGGTCAAGTGGCTATAATATAATACAATTCTCAATGTTTTGCAAGAGTGTGGATGCAAAGACTAAAATTGTTAAGTTTAACTTTTGGTAGGGCAGTCTAAGAAGGATATAATGGGATAAGTTTTAAGTGTGGAGACAGTCGAGGAGCAGTGAAACAGGTTTAAAAATGTTCTACATGTAATGCAAGACAGGTTTGTACCTAAATTTGGAATTAAAGGGAAATTTAAAAAACTCCACAGTGGGTTGATAAAGAGTTAAGGAAAGGAAAAAAAACAGCTGTATAAGGCATATAAGACTAATACTGTAACTCCAAAGTGAATCATAGGGCACATGAGAACATGAGAGCAACCATTAAAAAGGATATTAGGGAGGCTAAAAGACAGTTGGAGAGGAATATCCATATTACTAAACGAGAATGGTAAATCGGATATGGACGCAGGGTCGTGCCCGTGGACGCAAAAGACATAGTGCGCAAGCGCCACACAAAGCCCCCCCCCATAGTGAAACGGGAGAGACTACGCACGTGCGCAGGCGCCACACAAAGCCCCCCAACCACCCCCCCCCCACCACCGCAACAGAGCAAAACGGGAGAAACTACGAACCGTCAGACGGGGCTCCATGTTAACAGTGGAGAGCCCCAGAGTGACACGGGCGAGCTCTTCGTATTAAACGTGCGTCATCCTCACACGTGGCTACCCAGCGGGCACGGGTTCAAAACGCCGGGGGTAGGCGAGCGAAGCGAGCAGGGGGCAGAGCCCCCTTGTAGCAGATAAGGAGAAAGACAACTTAAGATATTTTTTCAGTATTTTAGTAGTAAAAGAACAGCCAAGGAGGAGGTGAAGTGCATCAGAAATGATAAATGAGAGTTAAAAGAAACAGACAGTGAAATAGCAGATGCTCTAAACTTCCAGTTTTTCTATACAGTCAGAATGGTTTCAGAAAAGGGAGGTCATGTTTTACTAACATGCTGGAATTCTATGAGGAAGCAACAAAAGAATATGATCTATCTATCTATCTATCAAAGTGGAGCATATGATATCAAATGCTTTCTGAAAGTCAAGATAAATAATAAAGTGCCACATGAGAAGTTGTGTGTCAAATTAAAAGTAGTGGGAGTCCAGGGTGATGTTTTAGATGGGTGCAGAATTGGCTTAAACACAGGAAGCAGAGGGTGGTGGTGCGAGGAACCTTATCAGAATTGGCTAATGTTAAGAGTGGTGTTCCACAGTGGTCAGTGCTAGGGCCGCTGCTATTTTTACTATAAATAATTTAGATTGGAATATAAGTAACAACCTGGTTAAGTTTGCAAATGATACCATTAAATCATTACAGAAGGACTTGGGCAGATTTGTGGCAGATGAAATTTAATGTCAGTAAATGTAAAGTATTACACATAGGTAGTAAAAATGTTAGGTCTGAATACACAATAGGAGGTCTGAAAATCGAGAGTACACCTTATGAGAAGGATTTAGGAATCCTACTCGACTTTAAGCTATCAACTTCCCAACAGTGCTCAGAAGCCATTAAGAACGCAAACAAAGTGTTAAGTTATATAGCACAATGTGTGGAGTACAAAGAGGTTATGCTCAAATTTTATAATGCACTGGTGAGACCTCATCTGGAATACTGTGTGCAGTTTTGGTCTCCAGGCTACAACAAGGACATAGCAGTGCTAGAAATGGTCCAGAGAAGAGTGATTAGGCTGATTCCAGGGCTACAGAGGGTGAATTATGAAGAAAGGTTAAAAGAGCTGAGCCTTTTCAGTTTAAGCAGAAGAAGATTAAGAGGTGGCATGATTGAAGTGTTTAAAATTATGAATGGAATTAGTAAAGTGGATCGAGACTGTTATTTTAAAATGAGTTCATCAAGAACATGGGGACACAGTTGGAAACTTGTTAAGGGTAAATTTTGCACAAACATTAGTAGGGCTGCAATAATTAGTCGACGTAATCGACGACGTCGACTACAAAAAATCGTTGACGCAAATCTTTTATTGTCGACTCGTCATAAACAGAACCTTCAATAGATGCTCCAGTCACAAAGAACCACATTGGTTTTTGTAACTGCAATGCATTACATGAACGTCTGGGGGCAGTATCATTTGTTATTGTTTGTGAAGACTGCACACAGTCCTACCAATGAGCTTTCTTTTCACGGCAGCACCACCGTGATGCATGAACATCTGAAATGCAAGCATCCTGGAGCTGTGATGCCGCCGTCTCTTGAGAATTTATGCTGGCGCTGATAGTTAGTTAGTTAGGGTCAGATCAGGAAGGAAGGGAGAGCGTGAACGAGACTGAGAAAATAAAAGTGAAAAAAGCTATCTTTTACAAGTAACAAATTTACACCCGATCTGTTCGTTTTCAAATAATATTGCATTAGTGCGATGATGTTTCTAATTGGTACTATTCAGGTCATACAATGATTTCTTCAAAATGTCACATATGTTTGTCTCTTTCTTTTTTTTTCCCCCCGGTCCTGTGCGCTGACACCAGAAAGCGTGAGCTTATTCAGTGCTAGCAGGAGCATGCAGGTGGCCGGTTGCTTGTGCTATAACAAGCTTGACCTGGTTGCGATCAAAGCACATGTACTGTTCAAGGCATGTACGGGGTCCACTGAGAAAAGAAGGGCGTTTATGGCTCACCTTGCAGAGGAACATTCTTTCCTCTGCATGTCCTGGAGTCCTGTGCAGACTGGGCAAGGTCAGGAGGAAAAAAAAAACGTGGTCACTGATTACACCTGCAAGATGGTACGCGAATGAATATGAATAATATAAGTAATGTTGCCTCCGTGCCACAATGTTTTTTGAAATGTACTATAAGGTCATAAAATTAATAATTCCAAATATCATATATACCTATGTCTCTGTTTTTTTGTCAGTGTGGCTTTGACATCATGGGCCATAAGGTGCATACTAATTCAGCGTAAGCAGGAACACTCAATAAAATTGAATAAAAATAATCAAGTGACAGTGAGATACGAATTAGGCAGATTCGCCAGCGTTTGTGTGTCAGCTTTTATCCATCCAGATCAGAGAATTTGCAGTTCGCTTGTCTCAAAACACCACTCACATCTACAGTTATTCCCAGTTTCAGATAAAAAGTAACTTCGTCAGATCCCTGGTGGGGGCAGTAGTATGTATCGTGATCGTGACTGAGAGAATAAAAGTGAAAGATAAAAAAGGTAACTTTTACAAGTACTATACATTTACAGTGGCTGTTACATACGCAAATCAAATGTAAGTGTTTATTGTATAATATTAACAATAAGAGCAACTCACTACTCAAAACGGTAAATATAAGAGACAGTCAGGATTGAACCGGGGGACTCTTGATTATAAGTCAGCAATTCCTACCGCTGCGCCACGGAAGCTATTGTATCATCCTTGAACCTTTTGTGAAAGTGTTTATTTGATCTTTGCACTTCAGGCTTTACACATTATATAGTTTATGTCTACATTGTGTCATTTATTATTAAAATATGAAAAATGTTTCTGTTTTAACGATGTATTTTTTGGTTAAATTAAATGCACTTTTTTTGTTTAAAGACTACGTGCACTTTAGTTTGTATTGTTTAATGTATTTCTTTTTTATTGTGATGGTCACACTAATATAAAAACATCTGATTATTTTCAAATTCATGTGTTTCACTGGTTGTTATTTTAATTTGATTATTATTAATTGTAATCGTGTTAATGCAGAGACATCAGGGTGACAATTACAGGTGGACAGACGTGAGCAGATGAGGTAAGACATGCACTGGAGCCCAGAGCAGGGTGTGCAACCACAGGTCGCAGGCTTCAAAATAGTCAGGCATGAAATAATCGTGACTAATCAAAAAAAAAAAAAATTGAACTATTAGTCGACTACCAAAATAATCATTAGTTGCAGCCCTAAACTTTAGGAAGTTTTTCTTTACACAGAGAACCATAGACATTTGGAATAAGCCACCAAGTAATGTGGTAGACAGTAACACTTTAGAGACTTTCAAAACTAGACTTGATGTATTTTTTTTTTTTTTTTAAGAATAATTGGTGAGCTTTGTTGGCCTGAATGGCCTGTTCTCGTCTATATTATTCTAATGTTCTAACATAATAATTGGTGTTTTTCTTTGGGGACGGGTGATGCCATACAAAGAATTGTTTACTGTGACTATGACAAAATGTTACACAGGCTGAGGCATGATTTATTTGTTTTATGGGATGCCTTTTATTGTAGCACAGCTCTTTAAACTCTTACGAAAAATATGTAGTACAGTAATATTGACATGAATATCTTACTGGATTCTGATAACTGTAACACATTTAGTTTTCATTTTAAACAACAAATTGTTAGTGAGGATTATTTGTATTTGTTAAATCGGGGCTGGGCAAGTTAACGTGTTATTATCGCGTTAACATATTAATTAATTAATGCCGACAATTATTGTATTGTGCATTAACGCAGTTTTTGTTGTTATTATTTTGAAAGCCTCAGTCTCGCTAGCAATCGATAGAGATCAGTGATCTTCTTGTTAAAGCACTTTTTGATACGCTTTTGCTAGAAGGAAAGTTAGCTTTGTTGATTTGACCTCGATTCCCTGCGTGTGCATGAGTAGCGAAGAGCAAACAGCTTCTAAAATGGCATGTGGAGAGATACCAAAGTGAATGCTCAAAGCAAAATAATCTGTGGGTGACTTGTTTTGTATTATTGCTGAAACGAACTCAGATTTGTCAGACTTCGATTTTGATGCAAGTGATCTGGAGATGTAGATTGAAAGCGAAAGTGAGGTACTGGCATCAGCTGATCGTTCCCAAGGGTTTGTGGTGCTGAACATGTTCGTGCAGCTGATGCACCTATGGCAATGTTAGCCTGGGAGGACAGACACTTACGATGACATGAGGTACAAACCATATTGCATCTTACTGTAACTGCTACCCCTGCGCACCCGTCTCACAAAGACAGCCAGGTAGCCAGCCCACCGTGCATTCCTGTTGGCTGTCGAGCCGTCCCCCGCAAACTTGCCGCAAACTGCAAACAGGCACCGACAGCAGGCATAACAGGCAGCAATAGACGTTTTATGTTGATTTATGTGTGATACCATTGCTTTGTGTGCTTTTCAGAAAATATATTAGCCCTCAAAGAGTTTCTAGTGAACATAGACATAGAACATTTATGCTGCTCCCTGATAAAAGAAAATGTTTCTGCTGGTATCTGTTCAGATAAATAATAAAACAGATTTATAAATGTCAACTTGCTGTTGCTCAGATTGTGCCTGTTATAATGTTATAATGGTGGCTCTGAACTCTGAGGGTAACGTGTTTTTCTATAACAAACTAGATAAAATGTTAATGCCCTGGCAGTGGCAAATAGCTTTGGTTTTAAATTTGATTTGATTACATTAATGTTTAAGTTGAGATTTATGAGAAATATTTTAACTGCTACTATGTAAAGGGAATACTGCTGTTAAAAAGCACCTTATTTGTATAAAGTGTTTGTAAGTCAAATACATGCAGTACACTTCATTATTGAATTTTGCACATAACAATGAGATTGTTTTGATTGTCTGTGATTAATCGTGATTAAAAATTTTAATCGTTTCCTGGCACCATTTATAATCATATTGGTAGATATGTATGCTTTGTAGTTCAGATCCTATGTAATTTTACAAAGTGTGCAAGTTGGCTAATGTAAGCTCCCTCACGACCATGTGTCTCAGTCACTTTAGTTGAATAACTATTTAGGTTTAGGTTTATTTGTCATATATAGGTTAACACAGGGTCAACATACAATGAAATGTGTATGACGAGAAAAACAAGTCACTCAGCCTAGATCTAATAAAGCTAAAAAAAAAAAATTACAAGTTAAAAATAGACAAGCCATATAAAATAAAATATGTTCGTTTTAAAAGAAGTTATAGAGCAATATGAGTTGAATGAGCAGCAAGTACAAATGACAGTTATTGCACAGATAATGTTTTATGAGTACAGATGCATATTCCATAAAGTGCAGATGCATGTTCCAGTCAGAATTCAGAGTGTGTGCAGGTACAGTTTGTGTGTGAGTATTGCAGTGTAGATGTAATGTAAGTGTATGTAAGTGTTCAGGTGTTGCTGTTGAGGAGTCGAATGGCCTGGTGGTAAAAACTGTTCTTAAGTCTTGTAGTCCGAGCAGCCATACTCCTGTATCGTCTGCCAGACGGTAACAAGGAGAACAGCTGACGTGCTGGATGGTTGTGGTCCTTTATGATGCTGCTTGTCTTACGCAAGCCCCGATGGAGGTAAATGTCTTCAATGGCAGGAAGACTCTTGCCCGTGATGTGCTCTGCTGCCTTCACCACTCTCTGTAGTGATTTCCGGCTGCTGGCAGAGCAGCTCCCATACCAGACGGTAATGCAGCCCGTCAGCAGACTCTCGACCACACTCCTGTAAAAGTTTGAGGTGATGTTGGCATTCATGCCAAACTTCCTCAGCCTCCTCAGGAAGTAGAGCCGCTGGCGAGCTTTCTTAACAACAGTGTCTATGTGAAGGGTCCATGAGAGATCCTCAGTGATGTTTACTCTGAGGAACTTGAAGCTGTTAACCCTTTCAACTTCTACGCCGCTGATGTAGATGGCCTGGTGTTCTCTGCCTTGCTGTTTCTGATAGTCCACGATCATCTCCTTGGTTTTGCTGACGTTAAGAGACAAGTTGTTATCCAGGCAACAATTACTCAGTGCCAGCACCTCCTCTCTGTAGGCCGTTTCATCGTTGTCAGTGATAAGGCCTATGATGGTTGTGTCGTCTGCAAACTTGATGATGGTGTTTGTGCCGTGTTTTGCAACACAGTCGTGGGTGAACAAGGAATACAAGAGGGGGCTAAGCACACAGCCCTGTGGTGCTCCTGTGTTTAAAATGAGTGATGAGGACGTGTGTTTGCCGACTCTCACCACCTGGGGCCTGTTTGTGAGGAAAGAGAAAATCCATCTGCAGATGGTCGTCCCCAGCCCAAGGTCGTCAAGCTTCAAGATGAGTTTTGAGGGGATGATGGTGTTGAATGCCGAGCTGTAATCTATGAACAGCATTCTTACATATGTATTTCCTCTTTCCAGGTGGGTGAGGGCAGTGTTTATTGTTAGCGCAATGGCATCCTCTGTAGATCTGTTTGCTCTGTAAGTAAATTGGAGAGGATCCAGCGTATCGGGGAGGGAGGAGCAGATGTAACCTTTGACCAGTTGCTCGAAGCACTTCATAATGACCGATGTCAGTGCAACCGGGCGATAGTCATTCAGACAGGAGACCACCGGTTTCTTTGGGACAGGAATGATGGTGGATGCCTTGAAGGAAGTGGGGACCACTGACTGCCTCAGATGTTGGTGAACACACCTGCTAGCTGGTCAGCACACGCCATGAGGGCACGGCCTGGGATGCCATCTGGTCCCGGAGCTTTGCGAGGATTGACCTTTTTGAAGGACCTTCTCACGTCAGACGTTTCAAGGATCAGAGTGACAGACTCACTGCCCCCTTGAGGATATAGCACCTGTTCTTTGTTGGCTGCATCAAAACGAGCATAGAAGGTGTTGAGCTCGTCTGCAACACATGCAGTGGGCTGAACACTGACTGTGTTTTTCTTTTTATAGTCAGTGATGCAGCACATTCCGTATTTCACCTACATGTATTTGCAATTAGCACATAAGTCTTAATAATTTAGAAATTGTCTAATGTAAACCCTCTCAAAAGTGAGTTTCCCTTTGTTTAGCTGGAATAGCAGTGATTATTCAGTCTGTTACATACATTGTAAGGAAAAAAAGACAATATAGGATGAAGGTTTGGGGTCTCCAGGGAGGCCCTCATTTTAATAACAACTATGCTAGTGTTCAAAACCAAAATGCAGAGGAAATGAACAGAAACATTCAGTCATCTTTAGCGATTGAGGCTTTGATGCTCGTATCAGCATTCTAGTTCGGACAGTTGCGATCATTGTAATGAACCCCGACTTCTAGTTGTGTCATTTCTTTTATAGCTGGGCGACCAGAAGGGTTGACTAGACCAGGAGAATCATCATCAGTCTTCTGAGAAAGAGGTAGAAAGGGTAGTAACTGTATCTCACCCTTGTTTGTCCACCTGTTTGAACTGTGAGTGTAAGCATGTGAGTCTTGTTTGTAAATCTGGTTTTCTACCATTCTCAGAGATTTGTATAGATTTCATCAGCTTCATACATGGTGATTCCAAAATATTTCATATTTTTATTTTCAGTGCAAACTTAATTATAATAATATGGAAAAAATATTAAAAAGTTATTATCAGAAATAAAATACAAATTTTGCTTTAGTTATAGTAGCAATGTAAGTTTAGTGTGCCTGTATGTTTTTAATAGTCTGTAAGTTGGCCAAGGTAAGCCTACATTTGATTACCCTGCTGTAGTCTATAAATACATGTGACTCACTCCCTATAGTTGGAAGTTTCAGTTGGCATGACTGTGTTTGGGAATGGTTTGAATGTGGATTCATTATCATAAAGAGTTTCCCTTATTGTTAGGCAGTCTGGTTGCATTATATATGAATATATAGCTGAATATTGCAGTGTCTACTCACTCAGACACTGTGTTGATGAATGGCACAAAAAGTGTTAGTTTCTCTTAATGTTTTTAAACCCACCTAATCAAATTAAGTACTGTAAGATACTGTGAATTCAGGGATTAATTCTGCCTCCATGCTTCATTTTGAAACAGTGCTTGTAAAAGAAAATTTGCTTCATGCTTTCCTTAAAATTTGATTAGTGATGAGGTTTTTCCAGTATTAATTCTTGAAATTTTTAATTATTTGGCAGGCAGAAAATGAATCTGCTTTGAACACTATTGGACACAATAATCCAGACAATGACATATGGATTCCTGACTACCTCACTCCTTCCTGGGTATGTCTGCCAAAGGACCAGGCAGTGCTGGCAGTGATACAACCTGCTGATGTACCATCAGATATTCTTGAAATAATATGTAAGGTATGACCTTTTTTTGCATGAAATTCCGAACTCTTCTGTTTCTGACTTTTAATATTTAGTAAATATTGACCCAGTTGTTATCAGTGTTATAATTCTAATCTCTCTGAATGTTAAATTGATTATTTATATGTTCTATTTTTTTTACCTGCTTTTTCCAGGTCAATGTTGTGAGCAGCTGAAAATTATCCTAGTAGTAACAGACATAAGGCTGACATGTACAATTAGCAAAACCATAGCCCATTGCAGAAAACAGTGACACACACTGCTATACTTGCCAATCAGCTGAAAAGTATTTCTTTAGACAATGAAAGGAAACGTAATTCACACATTAAATGCTTTAAGCTTTACTGCCAGGCAACGTAGTTGTTAGTAATTTCTCTTGGTGTTACATCCATACACATAACAAGGTATATATAGTAGAATTAAACAACATAGATAGGATGGGTCTTTTTTTACAAAAAAAAGAAAGAATTTTTTAAATTTTAATTAGTTTACCATTTTGTTAATTTTCAATATACTGCATGTTATGTATTTTCCTTAAAGGTTTCTTTTGAAAAGGTTCAAATAAACACTCCCGTTGCAATACCGAAATTTATTATTCAGTGGAAAACTTTGTCTCACTGTAACTCTTGAATCACAATTTAGCTGGTTGCATTTTGTTTTGAAAGTGTTTTTTATAGCTGTTTTAAATATTAAATAAACCTTGTAAAATAACTATAAAACAAAACACAATATTTGATAATCGTAAATACTAATACTACTAGTTAGTTATCATGAAATGCTACATCAGCATTCTATTCAGTTTCAGTAATGTACTTTTAATTTGACTTTTACAGGTTCTGTTTAAAATTAGCTTATTTTAAAGGGTGTTTAGATTTCATACTGGGACTTTTCTTTGACGGCACATTTCAAAATAACTTATTATTTATTTGAGAAGGTCTCTTTTCATGCTGGTTTTGTTATCTATCAATCAATCAATCAATCTTTTAAATACATTGTTGCAGTTTTTCAAAATTTAATCCTCCAGTTAGCTTTGAACCACCCAGTCTCACTGTGATTGCACAGGTAGGGTAGGGTAGGGTAGGGAAGGCTACGGGGATCTGTGGTATCTTGGGTGAACTTCTCCTGGTTGTTGGTAAGGCAGTCCTCCTGGCATTGCAAGCAATCTTTGCTTCTATCTGGGAGACAGGTGTCATCCCAACTGACTAGAAAACAGGACTTGTCGTCCCTATCTGGAAAGGGAAGGGTGAGTGCCTGGATTGCGGCCACTACAGGGGGATAAGGCTTCTCTCAGTGCTGGGTAAGATCCTTGCTATGGTCATCCTCAATAGGATCCGTGATCACTTGCTCACCTACCAGAGACCAGAGCAGTCTTGTTTTGCGCTTAAGAAGTCTACCAATGACCTCATCCTGGCACTGAGGGTTCTCATGCAGCGCAAACGTGAATATCGACAGAGTTTATTTGCAGCCTTTGTCAGTTTTCTTCAAGTGTTCAACTGAGTGGATCGAGCTGCCCTGTGGGATATCCTGAGACTTCACAGGATCCCCTCAAGGTCACTTGATATCATGGCTGGCTTGTACATCTGGTGCGGTTCAGAGTGGAGGCAGAACCCCTGTATTTTTCACCAGTTGATTCTGGGGTTTGTCAGGGGTGTGTTCTTGCTCCTACTCTGTTCAGTGTTTGCATGGACTGGGTGTTGAGCAAGGTCCAGCGGCTTTGGGGCATCTGTTGGTGAAGAAAGATTCACTGATCTTGACTTTGATGACGCTGCTGTGATCTTTGTGGAGTCAAATGAGGCTCTGATCGGGCTCTCAAGAGACTAAGCGAGGAGTCTGACTGTCTGAGCTTGCGTATGCCCTGGATAAAAACCAAGATCCAGGCCTTTAATGACCTCTTGGGCACAGTCTTCAGCAGTGTGTCTGTCTGTCTGAGGAGAGAGTGTAAATCTTGTCATGAGATTTACTTATGTCAGCAGTGATATTCAGGTCTCTGGCGATTCTTCGTATGAAGTCAGTAGACGGATTGGGAGAGCATGGGGGGGTCATGAAGTTACCGGAAAGTGGTGTGTGGTGCTCTCGATATCTTTGCTATAGGACAAAGGTCTGAGTATTTGGAGTCCTGGTGCTTCCTGTCTTGCTATCCAGTGACCTGAGATAAAGACTGAGCTCCTTCAGTACTGTATCTCTTTAGAGGATCCTTGGATACCACTGGTTTGACTTTGTGTCGAATGAGCGGTTACTCACGGAGTCCCAAATGAGGCACATTACCTGTATTGTGAGGGAGCATCAGTTATGGCACTACAGCCATGTGGCGTGATTCCCATAGGATGATCCAGCTTGGAGGATCCTCATTATTTCCTCATTTTGGCTGGACCAGGCCAAGGGGACACCCACGTAACACTTGGCTGTGGCAGATAGATGGCCATTTCCAGAGGGTGGGACTGCCAGGCAATGCGCTGTACCAGTGCATGCTCCCCAATCTAACCTGACATTTTTTATAAATCATTGGACATTTTTTATAAATCATTGGACATTTTCATGTGGTTATTTATTTCATAATTACCTTTTTATTTATTTCATTTTGGCACAAGTGGCATTCCATACTCTCCTGCCAATCAAGATTACCACCCTAATTTAATACCCCTGACTCTAACATTCCAATGTTCTTTATGAATTGGGACACACAACCTAATTTTATCATCTGACCAAGTCCGAACAGTAGTTAGCTCATGTTAGCAAGCAAAATATTAACAGATGTTAGGTAATGATTTCCTTGATTCTTTGCAAACCAATGTAGTTGGCTAATTGGATGACTATTTAGCTAATAATGTGTTGCAAAGCATGCAGAGCTATTCAATCCTTTAGGCAACTTAGGCTGCCGCCTAGGGCGCTGTTATCCAAGGGGTGCTTCAAACAGTGAGGATGACACCTACCCTTGTTTGAAAGCATGTTATAGATACTGAGCTGTATGGGCGTTTATGCCACTCAAGCAGTGAGCACTCTGGACTTTTCCGACCCTCCATCCATCCACACTATGGGCACTGATCTGGTAATGCCTAAGTCCCGATTTGGGCTTCGACCACCAACAAGAGCATAAAAAGTGTAGTTGAAAGTTTTACCTTGTGCTTTTGATTTTTGGAATAGCTGTTATATATTCTGGAACAGTTGCTTGCATTTTTACTCGCTGTTTCTTCCAGTTTTGAAAAACTGCCGGAAGATACCACAGAGGTAAACCACCTGATTTATGCCAGCTACGCATTTTCTTGGCATGTTTGTGTAGCAATTTTAAATTACATAGTTAATTTTTGTGTTTTGTATCATTTCATAAAATGCAAAGCAGGCATGTCAAACACGCGGCCCGCAACAGAAATCTGTGCAGCCTGCATGACAGATCCTAGTTAGCACAAAACTTGTACAAAATGATTACTATCGTTTGTGATTGAATCATTCTGCATCTTCGGTGTTACTTATTGACTTTTCTTACTTCCGCCTTCTGACAAAAGTGTGTTTTCCCATGGCATTACGGTACCGGAAACATCATCTGCTAGTATAGTTGCAGCTGTGGCGTCAGCTCCTTGATACCCTAGGCATGACACCGCCCCCCCTCATGAGCCTTGACCAAAGTTAATGAGCCACAACGTCGCAACTGAAATGCTAGGCTGTGATCCCTGGGCAAAACCTTATACAGTAAATCCCCTACATAAACTTTCAAAGGTGCAAACATGCATACCCAATAAATAATTTTTTTTTAAGTAAGTGAAAAATTAAAGATTGTAGCATAACTTCAAATAGTGTGGCTGCATAGTTAGTTTGCATGTCTGGTGCTAGGTCGAGTGCAAAACCCACACTTTTACTGTTCACTTTGTCAGTCATGTGCCTGCATCCTTTACAGGTGGATTTGCTTTTGGATATATCTGTATTTACGATGAGTTAATGCTCTTTATTTCAAACCTAAGATGTCAGGAGTTAAGTATGTTCAACATGAACACGGGGGATACAGTAGGAAGATAATTAAGGGCTAGTTCTTCTTCACTTAGAGAACCACATTAACATGCCATATAAACCCTGTAAATGTGGTGGAGTGCAGGCACAATAGGGGCCTTTGGTCAGATCTCATGAATAGCTTGTTCTTGTTGACTTGTCCTAATCGACTCTTATGTATGATCTTTAGATATGACCATCCCATCAGGAATACTGCGTGCCTAGGAAGGGCTTTTATTTTGATACACTCAAACTGGAGTTAGTGCTGGAAGTACTTTTTTTGTGATTTTTTTTTTTTTGGTCCTTGCTTCAAAACCTTCTACAAATTACTGCAAACACTTACCAGACATCAATATTAAGTGATTGGCAGTAGGTGACAAGTGATGATGCCATCTGATTGCTCACTTTGTGTGTGGCAGCCGGAAGTGCATTTGAAGAAAATCACATAGGCCAGGGTTCTACCTTTGACATCTTTTTCGCTACAACTCCCTTGCACCCAGCATGGGATATAAACCAGCCTTTATGTGGCTCAAAGATATTGATGGGGAGCCCATACCGACACATATGTTAACGGCAAATACACTCAACATTAAAAAAATGGCTTTTTGCATCTGTTATAATAGTTTAAAGCACGGATGTCAAACTCCAGTCATGGAGGGCTGCAGTGGCTGCAGTTTTTCATTCTAGCCATCTTCTTTTGCTTTAGTTTTATTTAACTTTACTCAGGTCCCTTAATTGTTTCTTTTTCTTTAATTAGCAGCCAAACAATAATGAGAAACAAAACAAGCCACTTCGGTATTCACTATAATGGTATTTAAATTGTACATTTATTAACTTTAAAAGCATTTTCTCATGTACAAATAGCTGTATGTGTACAGTACATGTTTTCTAAAGGAGTTGAGGGTTGGGGTTGCTTTATATTCATTGGGTGCCTAAACTAATTCTGCTGGACTTAACAAACAAAGTGGACTTGTGAATGCGGTCTTGGAATGGAACTCATTAGTATGTAGGTTACATACAGTATAATGTAACATATAATGTAATTCTCAAACCTGTTTACTTAAATTTTGGGTCTAGCCTGTCCTACTAGCCTTGAATACAAGGCTAAAACTGGTTCTGAATAGAGTAACATTCTAAGACTAGTTTAGAATTTCTTAAGTTTTCGTATGTAAGTTAGTTTAAAAACATAAAACATCTCAACCGTCAAATACTGAAAATTATGAAACCTAAAGATGAAGAATGACAGTCTGTAGTTAGCTTGATTGTTTTCTGCGATTAACTGCTTAAAAAATGTGTGGAAAGTTTCTGCGTTTTGATCTAAAAAAAAAAAAAAATTCTCATCCTATAAGCCAAAGAACAAATTATTGCATTACAATATGTGTGCTACTGTGTTATGTGGTCCATTTCACAGATACTTTTTTAACGAGTGAGGGCAATGTGTACTGCAAAGATGAAAATTAATAGCAGGAAGGAAAGGACCAGTAGACGAAATCTTTTAACAAGGGACAGGCAAGGATTTAAACTGAAAGGACTTAGGAAGGCATGCTCCTAAAACCAATAATAACCTTAAGTTGTCATTGTTCAAACAAGCTAAAAATTCCAGAAGCCCTAGGTCAAAAAGCAAGATAGCACACACAAAGATTTGTGCAAGGTTTGTAAAAAAGCTGTTAAAACAAAAAGTAGCAGCACTACAAACCTGTTCCAGCATCTAAAACAAAGGCATCCAGTGGAATGGAATCAGTGTGTTTCCCGCTGAAATTCCGATGCTAGTTGTAATTGCATTCCCAGAACTAATATTAGAACACAGCCAACTTTACATGCTTCGTTTCCCAGTTTCACACCATATGACAATACAGTGTAGAGGTGTAAGGACATTACAGATGCGGTGACATTTTATATTGGTGAAGACATGGTGCCCGTTTATATGGTGGAAAAGCCTGGGTTTGTTAGAATGCTAAAAGTAATAGACCCCAAGTACAGAATACCAAACCTCAAATATTTTGCAGAGGTGGCATGGCCCTGTTTGTACAAGGAAACACATGGGTAAATCCCCGTGCAGTTGGAAAAAGCATTGTTTTACTCTGCAACAATGGATATCTGGATGAGCAGAACCATGCAACCTTACAAGAGCCTGACAGTGCATTTTATTGATGATT
This sequence comes from Erpetoichthys calabaricus, assembly GCF_900747795.2. Taxonomy (NCBI): domain Eukaryota; kingdom Metazoa; phylum Chordata; class Cladistia; order Polypteriformes; family Polypteridae; genus Erpetoichthys; species Erpetoichthys calabaricus. The sequence goes on along the minus strand of NC_041397.2, from coordinate 160,465,555 downwards.
ATTTGGCACTGAAAAGCACCTGCCTCCTAACGTCCTACTTCCTCAATGACCATATGGGGGAAATAATAGCTCAAGGACTGACTGAAAGAATCCCTGGCAACCTGGAAGCTCACAGAAGACCAAATGGTTTGCATGACCACAGATGCGGGGACAAATGTGATCAAGGCCTTTGAAAGTCAGTCAGTTTACTCACCATCACTGTTTTGGACATAAGCTGCACAATGCCATAGATAAGTGGGTTGTGTTTTTATTGTGTCGTTTTATATTTCATGGAGTAACAACGCAAATGGAATAACAAGCCGTTTCAGTTGAAAACAGTGCTTTTTACAGTTCATTTCAAATAAAACGCAGAGTTGCCAACTTTGGTCAGCTGTCTGGAGTGAGAAGTCTGTACACACATTTGCATATATGTAACAGTTTTAATACCTTGTAAGTAGTCTGTAGGGTTTGAAAAATACCCCAACTCTTTTGATGTACCTAACATTAGGTTTATAATGGAATAATATAGATTTGCCGTAAGATTTTTTGCATGACCGTGAGAGTCTGAAAGCCAGAGTGCCACACCAGATGCGTGAGAGCTGGCAACCCTGAAAATGTACGTTTTTTTTTTCCACTTGAGTTGACTTGTACAGTTGTTAAAAAGTGTAAACTTTGACGAACATAACATCACCAATAAACTACATCCATTTATGCAAAATTTTATAAAATAATAATAATAATGCATTTTATTTATAGGGCACTTTACATTAGCAGTAAATCTCAAAAGTCCATCCATCCATCCATTTTCCAACCTGCTGAATCTGAACACAGGGTCACGTGGGTCTGCTGGAGCCAATCCCAGCCAACACAGGGCACAAGGCAGGGAACCAATCCCGGGCAGGGCGCCAACCCACCACAGGACACACACACCCACACACCAAGCACACACTAGGGCCAATTTAGAATCGCCAGTCGACCTAACCTGCATGTCTTTGGACTGTGGGAGGAAACCGGAGCACCTGGAGGAAACCCACACAGACACGGGGAGAACATGCAAACTCCACGCAGGGAGGAACCGGGAAGTGAACCCGGGTCTCCTTACTGCGAGGCAGCAGTGCTACATGAAAAGTTTAAACAAAGGCAAAGCAAAATAAAAACAGAGATAAAACAAAAATAATTATAGCATTCTTGTTAATAAGCTTTCCTAAATAGAAAAGTCTTTAGCTGTTTTTTAAAACAGCCCACAATCTGCTGCTGCAAAGGCTCGGTCACCCATTGTATGAAGTTTGGTCACAGGGGGGCGAAGGCGGTAGGTATTTGCATAAACGGAGGTTTCTTGTAGTGGATTGTAGTATAAGGAGCTCTTTAAGATATTGTGGAGCATTTCCATGGATACACTGGAAGCCCTCGTCAGAATGCCTCAAATCACACAGGCTTACCACTGTTTAAAAGGTTTTGTACCATATACTGTAACTTCTCCTCATCTTCCCTTCTACATTTATAGTGGGGCAAAAAAGTATTTAGTCAGCCACCAATTGTGCAAGTTCTCCCACTTAAAAAGATGAGAGAGGCCTGTAATTTTCATCATAGGTATACCTCAACTATGAGAGAGAAAATGAGAAAAAAAAATCCAGAATATCGCATTGTCTGATTTTTAAAGAATTTATTTGCAAATTATAGTGGAAAATAAGTATTTGGTCAATAACAAAAGTTCATCTCAATACTTTGTTATATACCCTTTGTTGGCAATGACAGAGGTCAAACGTTTTCTGTAAGTCTTCACAAGGTTTTCACAAACTGTTGCTGGTATTTTGGCCCAATGTGATTTTCTGGATTTTTTTTTCTCATTTTGTCTCTCATAGTTGAGGTATACCTATGATGAAAATTACAGGCCTCTCTCATCTTTTTAAGTGGGAGAACTTGCACAATTGGTGGCTGACTAAATACTTTTTTGCACCACTGTATAACCTCAGGCAATTAGGTGTAGTAAAAGACAAGCAGGAGTTAAGTTACACTTTAAATAATGTATTATTAATAATATTCATAAATAATAACAATAAGCAAAGTATATTTCAATATTGGCAACCATACAACCTGATAAATGTTGATGTGTAGTTTCAGGCGGCTCACAGACTTGTTAGTTTCTTAAAATGTCTCTTGTTAAGTCCTCATTCTTGGTTAGTTTTCTTCAGAACAGGCCACATGCCTGTCTCAATATGGCTGCCAAGCTGAGCTCTTCATTGTGTTTTCCTTTTCTGTTCATGGTGTGTGAGATGCTCCTTCATCAGTTGGTAAGAGAGAGAGCTAGGGAGGGGTAAAGCAAGCAAATTTATAGATTCTCTGTTCAAACCCTACATCCAATAGGGCATCATGGTATTTTAAAGCAGGGGTGTCAATCTTTGGTCCTGCAGGGCCACGGTGGCTGCAGGTTTTCATTCTAACCATCTGAGTTAGTGACCAGTTTTGCTGCTAATTGCCTTCTTTTGTCTTAATTTTAATTAACTTGACTCAGGCCCCTTAGTTGTTTCTTTTTCCTTAATTAGCAGCCAAACAATAATGAGACACAAAACAAGCCACCATGTGCCCATCACAGAAATTCTGAAAATAAAGAAAGGTGGTGATCTCAGTAAGGTTGATCACAAAACATTTTGACAGTGTTCTTAGGAAAAACAGAAAATCAACAGTTTTGGAAATGTCTGCTGTGGCAAAATGAGAGCAGCAACGAGCCATGGAATTAAATAACAAGTTTAATTAACAGCAAGAATTGGCTTCTCATTAAAAAAGTTGTTGGAGTGAAACTGGTTGGAGTTTGAAGCTCCAATTTAGCTGGTCAACTCTTGGCTTGTTTCATGTCTCATTTGTGTTTGGCTGTCATTTAATGAAGAAAAAAATTAATTCAGAACACTGAATCATTAAAAACAGGGCTATTAAAATGAAAGGAAAATAAGTTAATTAACAGTAAAACCTGGTCACTGATTAGGAAAAGGGTTAGAATGAAAACCTGTAGCCACTGCGGCCCTCCAGGCCTAGAGTTCGACACCCCTGCTTTAAAGGCTTCTGATACAAGCCAATTCGGAACAGCCATATTTCAGACCAGTGGGGTACAGAATACCTTCACACCTGCCCCCAAAACCATTTGTTGGGCTGATGTTTGCCAGCTAAGCAGACTGGTTTTCCTGTAGGGGGTGATTGGGAGAGTCCTGCAGAGAAACATTTGCCAAGCTTGTTTTAGGCACTTCCTCCACCCCTGTCGTAAAATTACAAAGACTCATTCCTAAAAGGGGGGGAGTTCTTAACCATGAAACCATTGCTGTTATTATCAATAATGTAATACTAATATTACATTGCTTTGTCTAAGTTACAAATAAAGACATACACAATATTTATCAACTTACATGCAAAATTTCACACCACAACACGTACTGTGTTTGAAAACTTTTCTGCTGTATGATTTCAGGACAGAGCAAGCCACTCTGTTAGGAACATTATGGCTTTTTAGTTGAGGGTGTTAGAGGGTGTTAATTAAGACTAACTGCACATTATCTCAAACAAAGGGGTTTATTTGTTAAATTATTTTTCTGCATTTTGTTTTATTTTATATTTATTATTTATTCTATATTTAACTTTTATAACACCCCTGAAGTGTAGCTTTTTTGTTATTGTTGTTTCCATATAGTTTCAAAATAAAGGAAACTATTTTTGAGTTCTGTTTTATTGTTTGAAAATCAAAAATTGTCCATAACACTGAAAAATTAAGATTTTATTTTTTACCCATCTTGCCCAGCCCTACTTGGAATAGAACTTGATACTACTGCCTTTAAATAATACCTGGTCAGAAACATCATGAGTTGCCCACTTTTTTGTAATCGTCTGGGGCCTCATATGTAATGCAGTGAGTAGAATTCACACTAAAATATGGCGTTAAGGACAAAAGTGGAAATGTGCGTAAACACAATACCGTGCATAAGCCAGCTTCCACGCACTTCAGCTCCATAAATCCTGGTCAGTGTGAAATGTAACACATGTGCACGTGCCTGCTGCCCCACCCCGACTCCTCCCTGATTTGCGCCTCTTTGAATATGCAAATCAACATAAACAGCCCTTTAAGTTCATCGTTTTGTGAAAAGACAATGGCAAAAGCACAAGGGGGAAAAAAAAAGAATTTCAGTGAATGCAAAGTGGAGTAAAGGAAAAACGTACTATTTGTTGACTTAAGCAGTGATATAAGCAACAAAAGGAAGTTGATCGAGTCATACAGAGTGGCGGAGACACTTGAAAGTTCAAGTTCAGAAAGTCACCCAGTGCCTGAAATAAAAAAGAAGTGGTCAAATGTCAAAGTCGCCATGAAATGGCGAGTTGTAGCCTGTCTGAGTGTCATACGGAAGCACATTAGGGTACAGAGAAAAGAAAAAAAATAGGGGCACAGTGATGAAAAAAATGGTTGAAATATCGACTTTAACCTTGAAATTTCCACTGTAATCTTGTCTATTTTATCGTTAAAGAAGAATGTCGTAAAATTCATCTTAAAATTGATGTTTAATTTACTTGCGTCTCTCAAATCCCATCGTAACTAAAGTAGCACTTTAAATGCTTTGTATTCTATGTGTGTGAATCACTTTGTGCTTAAATTGGTAGCACAGTGGTAGCGATGAGCTGGTGCCCCCATCCAGGGATTGTTCCTGACTCCCGCAAAATGGTTGCTAGAATGTGCATGACCCTCAATGAAATAATTTATTGCAGCAATACCGTCTCTGTCAAACGTTACAACCCCCTATTCTTGTCCTTCCGTTTTCTTTCTCCATGTACCCAATTGCAACAATATATGGTCTGAAATAAATGTCAAACCAGTTGTGAGCTTAGAACTGCTTTTAAGGAGCATTGAATAATCTTCGTAATACATGTTTAATTATTCCATCCATCTGTCCATCTGTCCATCCAGGGTCACGCCAGTCCCAGCAAACATACAGCATGAGGCCGGAACAATCCCTAGACGGGGCGCCAGCTCATCGCTACAGCTGCGCCACCACACCCCCATATGTTTAATTATTAACAATATACATTATTTAAATTAAGTTAACAATTTATCTATATAATGTTATATACGTACTTTAATGCATTTCAACTTAAAAATAATAATAAGTATACATCCGAGTATTCTAACAGCATACAGCTCCAAGAAGCTCTTGGAAATCTAAATTGACTTAGAAGCCAGTCATCTTCATCTGTAAATATGTGCTCTCTTCTGTTGAATTTAATTCCTTTACTGTCATTGTATTCTATACAGTACACCCCCAAATTTCGCGGGGGTTTCGTTCCTAGAGCAAATTGTGAAAAACCGTGAATTTTGGATGTGGTTTAAAAAAGCCTATTTTTATAGTTTAAACCCTAAATATGCCCCAAAACACTTTAATTTCAAACTCAGCTTAATACATTACCTAAAAAAAAAAGAATGTAAAGGTAAACCAGTATACTGTACAGTAGTGTACTGCTATGTCTCCTGCAGTGTTAGAATGTAAAATACCGAAGTTACTGCTATATGTACTGTAATTAATGTAAGCACGTTTTCATTGCAAGAAGCCTTAGAAGGTGCACGCCGTTTCGGCGGCATCTTGTGGCTTTAACCCTTAAACTGCCACATACTTGGGGGTTAATGCATCCGTGGACGCGAAATACTTTTTTGCTGCACTTTTTAAGTTAACGTCACAAAAGTGAAATTTTAATGGAACACATTTTTTTTCATGCAAAGAGCATCACAATTACTGCAACACTGATCATTTTACACACTGCTAATGAACTGTATAAACTATTTAAAAAACTACTGGAACAATATGTACAAGGTGCAAGTGACGCCATGGATGAAATTCAGTAAATCACCAAGCCAACTGCGCTTGAAGTGACTGCACTCAAGTACACAGAGGTAAGTGCTGATGCTTGCAGGCTAGTCTAGTGCAATGGCTCAATCCCAGGGACAGTGAGGCTGCAGTGCTGCAAGGTGTCACACTTGGGTCACAGAATTGCACAGAAACACAGGAGATTGTAGAGACAGGAACTTTATTAAAACACTTCAAATAAACATGTCTCTTTCAGAAGTAAAATGAGCTCAGTATACAGTTAGTTCTCAATTAAAGAATAGACAAACATCATAGGGGAGCACAACGGTAGTGGGACCCCCAAAAGGATAGGTGCTGTTCAGGCTTTTAAGTATGCGTAACGTCTCACGTGACAGAGCAGCCACAAGTAAGCCCAGCAAGTAAGGGAGTAATGTGAAAGTAGTCTATCAGCGTTTTTTAAGAGGTACTTTTTTGAGGAGCGTCCGTCAATTCTAGTGCCGCTAAGATTCACACCGTTGAGAAGACAGTGATTTATTTTTTTATGGTGGAGATTCCATGGATGCACCCAGCCTTGGCCCGACCTGCACGTACTCACAAACAGAGACAAAAACAAAGCAAACCGGTAATCAAACAGCAAATACAGAATGTAATGAAAACAAATGAAATAAATGAAAACAACGATACCACCCTTGTTCCCCTTTCGGTGATTACACATTAAATACAACAAAGCACAAACAAAACACTCAGTAAATCATGAAAAATGGAAACGAATGAAATGTAATAATGAAAATAGATAGTCCAGAGATCCGCATGTTGAATGGGAATGTAAAGATAGTCCTACCTGTAGTTCCTGAAATGGTGAAGATGGGTGGACTGGTTCAGGAGCATTCCTTTCTTTGCAAGATGGCCATGAATCCACTTACAGTCCTCATGTACACAGGCTGACGGCAGACAATCCAGACGCCAACCATGAAACGATCCAGGACAAAATGAATAAGTACAGGTAACCCAACAGAAGGCAGACAGACAGGAACTTGAAACACAAATTACAAAAACTTTTTTTTGCTTTTGGTCACTGGCCCCCTTTTTAAAAGCTGTGCTGACATCCTTTGACCCCAACAGCCCCAGCACCCTGAGCAGAAGACCAATCAGAGCCACTGCAGGGACTGCTGGGAGTTGCAGTTTCAAATTCTATTGGCTACTTTCACCATCCCAAGCTGCATTTTCCTTTACAGTTGCTTCCTGTTCTCTCTACAGTACAGTATTGCCATGAAAAAAAGCCATAAAAATTGCGGAGGATATTTGCAGTTTCTGCTAACAATTATTAGATAGGTTCTAAGAAAAAATCTGCGAATGACTGAGGCCACAAACTATGAACCGCGACTTCGCGGGGGTCTGCTGTAATGAGATTCAATATGCAAATCCTCCATAAACTTATTTTCCTATAAAATGATAGCAATAATAATGATACAATGAAAACAATGAAAAATATGCAGTATGAAAGCATAAGTACAATATACATGTACTTATTGTGCAGATAGTTCAAATATTTCATAAAGTGGCTCAGGTTGTGTAATATTACAGCTGTAGTGCAATTTTACAGTGAGGTCATTGTAATTATAAGTACAAGCAGTTCTACCAGGAGCACTTGTTGGACTGATTGAGTGCGTTTATAGCTCTTGGGATGAAGCTGTTTCTGAGCCTCAAGGTCTGTACAGGAAAGGCTCTGAAGAGTTTGCTGAATGGGAGAGGTTCAAATAGACTGTGCACATGGCTGAGTGGAATCCTTGCAGGTGCTGGTAGCCTTCCTTGAGGCTGCAGTGTGTGCTATAAATGTCCTCCAGGGCTGATAATCCTCTGCACTCTCGACACAACCCGCTGTAGAGCTTTCTGATCAGCTGCCTTAGAGCTGTGATTCCACTCTCAGATACAATGGGTTAAAATACTCTCAGTGCACCACTAAAGCAGCTGTGGTATTTGGAATAGCTTGGCCATTCTGTGCACCATTATATTGTTACAGGTTGATTACAATCAGGTGCCTTCAATTTATAAACAGTATGCGGTTAATTTCAGTGTATTTGATAAAGCCCGCATCATGGATGTCAATCTAAAAAAGAAAGGGAAACCACACAGGAATAGTAGCACTGCTTTGACGCTGGGTGCCTCCAGTTTGCAAAACCAAGCAGAAACATGAATATGCAAAGGTTGGTGGTGCCGTGAGAATGTGCTTGGCTTTCTGTCAAATTTAGTTTTTATACATCTGGATGTTAGCGCGGAAATGGATGTATACAACATTTTTGTGCATATGTACCATTTATAAATGAGGCCCCTTACAAAATTGTGGTGCTCATTAGAAAAATAATAACCAAAATGATGGAGACCAAAATGTTAATAAATAACAATAAATAGATCCAAAACCAAAATAAAACTACAAAACAGGTACAAATATGACCAGAGAACAAAAAGCCCAAAATCATAACATAGTAGTTCTCTGATGAGGTAGCAGTTGAACAACACTGAAACAAGAATAGGCTTATTGTAGTTTGCATTAAAAGTAAAAATGTTGTAATAACTCATATAGATCTTTGTTGTTTTGTAATTTGCTCTACTGTTATTCTGCTTTTGATCAATAATTTTGTTTATGTTTTGTGTGTTTCTTTGTGATTTAAGTAAATTATGTTAATTGAGAGGTAAATAAAAGACCTCTTACACCTTTCAGCATATCAGCACACTTCCCAAGATAGAATGCATGAATTGCTTTAAACCGATATATCATAAACAAGCAAATGCCAATAAATTCATGTGATAGTTAGCCAGGGATTTTCTTAATTTCTATATATGAAAGCAGGTGCAACAGGCAAAACATTAATATGTTTGTGTTATTGTGTTACAGTATGTGCTTTGTTGTCAATAATCTATATACTGTATATATAATGCTAAATTGACTGACCGACTAACTGACTGATTCATTCACTTACTCATCATCAAAAACACTAATTCCCATTTTGTTCAGAAACAAATTTGGCAGGATGGTATATCTAGAGCAGTAAGTGCCAACTAAGAAAGGACATCTCAGTATATCAATATTTCGGGTAAAAACCCCACTTGTAATTAAAAACCTAAATTCCCCAAAATCTCAAAAATGCTTTGACAGATTTGATTGAAATTGTGTGACGCTATAGAAAAAAAAATAGGACCCTTGTGTTGTGTTTGTTGTTAATTTAAATTCTTTTTTTTCTTTATCTATTAATATTGTTCTAACTTACATGCACTGTACTATATGCTTTATGCAACTGAAGGATGGACCAGAAGCGTTTGATGGGCTAAACAACAGCACTAACCAATAGGGTGGAGGAACAACTGAAGAGTCTACAGTCAGTTATGACATGGAAGGAAAGTTGAGTGAAGCTCAAGGAAAATGCACAGGTTGATGGTTAGCAAGTGCTGTAAACCTTAAGTGCTGATGCGAGGTTCTGTGTCTGTGAGTAGGTGTTACTTTATTAGAAGCAAAAAGAGAGTGATTGCGAATTCAAGGTGGAAGTTATGTCTGGGACCATCCAGGGATGATGTAGTTGCTTTGGGAGTGGTGCAGGAGCTTCACAGTCTTAAGTTCCTGATCTAATGCTCCCAGTGCCAAATTATTTTCTCTGTGATATTCATGACAATAGTGGTAATCCTCTGCTTATTTTGTCCATCATATTCACTATAGCCCTTAATCAATGTTACACCATTGTATGAATGTGCATGAAAGCCCAACAGGAAGCCACTCTTCAATTTTATATACATGTAAGGCCGCACGCAACAATCAAAGAGGGGACTAAGACCATGATACCTGCAAATCCTAGAAACACCCCATGACTGAGGGCATCAGTTTGAATGTAAAGGGCCCTCATAGGCTACTCCATTGTAGTATACATTTGCATCTACAGACTTTGAAAAGGGACCACCAATCCCAACCTCTGAAATTGTTTACAGTTACATATGCATCTGCTTACTTTTAATCGGAATGCCCTGCTCTCTGAAATTCTCTGCCTTGGAACTTGAACTGGGCTGGTCGTTCTAAATGTTTTGCTTTTGATTACCTGTACTCTTAGATGCATACCAACAGTAATTCCAAGCATACCAGCTCTCATCATGGGTGATCCATTCTGCTTCATGTATTTCTAGCCCCCGGATGTGGATTCACCCCATCATCCTCTCAGTCTTCGGTCACAGTTTTAGATTGTGGCACTTGAATTTTTAACAAGAAAGCCATAGAAATTGTGTTGTGTTGCTTGAAGTTACTGTTCTGCATTCCTTGCTTTTCATGTTAATATATCAGTGTAATACATAGGGCTGGCCTATTCAAATGGCGTCCCACGGGCCACATGTGGTCCAGAAGCAACTTTCGAGTGACCCAGCCTCAGTTTCTGCAAGAAACACAGAGTAAAAATGAGAAAAACAAATTTCGTAGGCCTTTAGAAATTCCTACAGTAGTACAGACCATGGATGTAACACTCCAGGTAGCCAAGCAACATTCAACCCACAATGCAGCACGTTGTTATATGTTTTGAAGTGGTCATAGTAGTCTATGATACTGTGATGACCTATTGAATAAGACACACAGGAGCTGCTTACCTGAGGGAATCTTCAAAATGCTGATTGGCTTTTTGATTTGGTGTGCCGCGCTATAAACGATGTCTACTGCTCCTTCATTGGATCACACAAAAAGATAGATGAATGCTTTTCTGCCTCTTTTTGCTCTTTTATCATTCACCCCAGCTCTCTATAGGGAGGTTTCCTGAGCCCTCACAAAGTGCTTTCACCCATGACTCCAGTCCTCATAACCCATGCAGTAACGAGACACATCACAATATCAACATTATATGGGATGTGTAAAAAGCCATACCTAATCACGTATGTGGTCATTTAAAACAAACAAATGTTCCCCCAGTGTGCAGTACACGTTGTATTCATGTGTGTTAGTTACTGTTATGGACACTTTTTATGCATTTGTGCACTAATAGCTTTGATTGCATTGATAGTTCTTTTTTATTCTGTAAAATGCACTTAGTGATGTGCCTGGGTCATATATGACCAAAATATTTATTTTATTTCGAAAGGGAAGCACATGTTATTGCTAATACTGTGAACTTTTTTATTGTAATGCACTTTGAGATGTGCCTAGGTCAGATATGACCAAAATGTTTATTTTTTTATTTAAAATGTTTATTTAAAATATTGCTACTGCCTTAGATTCTGTTCAGTTATAGCTTTTTTTATTCTTTTGTTAATGCACTTTTTGGTGTGCTGAATTCAAAAGGGAAACAATGAATAAACAATGCTTGTTTTTTAATACATTAATTTGTGTTGCTTTAAAATTTGTCATTACCTGCTGCTTACCAGTCGCTGAAAATATCTGGCACAACTATATTACTTGGTTTGAAAATATGGCCCAACATAATTTGTAATTGAATAGCCATGACACAGGGTATCGTTACTTGTGTGTATCCACTTCAGGCACTGCTTTGCATATGGTTTCACATCTGTAAACTAAAGGGGGACCACATACAACTGATGAAAAACATCAAAAATGAATTACAGTACTTAAGTGAGCAATGTAAATATGTTAAAATCATATACATCTAATGATAATAATATATACATAAAGTTCACATAATTTCAACTGATTACACATTTCAATTCAAAAGAATACACTTTCCTATAAATTTGCGTTTTGCAATGATCATCAACAAAAGCCATATCACTAGGAAAATCAGGAATTGATCTAGTGTAGGAATGCTTTACTCATGGACAGTTGTCCAAAGCCTTAACCATTTCACCACTCTCCCTGCGAGTAATATTAGTTGTTGGCAAAGAAACTACAAATATTGTGTACAGAAAGTACTAATTTAGTTACATAGTACTTCTGATACACCAGATTAGCTGACAGATACTGTAGGTCGCCAAAACTGTCTTCTGAAAGGAATGCGTGTTCATGTGGTTTAATTGTTTTGCACAGTGCTCTCATACCTCTTGGAAAATTCTTCAGGATATGAGCGGAAACCCAGAAGTACCAGAATGTGAATGAGTGTTCCCTGTCTGTGGCCAAACACTAACCTGACCAGGATGGGATCCTAAACTAGGACTCTTGAAAATGTCACACTTTTCTGCAACAATGTAATTGATTCTCACCACATCTTGCGTCATTGCCATGTAACCCCTTCCCACCAAGTCACTGCAGTTTACTTTTTTTAAGTGTTTGTTTTCACAGTTCTTTTCAAATCCAGAAACAACTGCCAAATTATTTTCTGTGAAAAGTCATTTTTATTGTTGCCCTTTTTTTACTCCATATTATGGAAACATATTCCTGACACACAATTTTAATTGTGTTATTTCAAAATTGTAATTGCATTATTTTACAAGTGTAGTACATCAATACAGTCACCAGCCTTGTTCAAGCATGTGCTTTTTTTGACTTTTGTGGACAAATAGAAAGAGGTCCAGGAAGGATGTGTTGACTACAATAGAAGCAAAGTATTACAGTTTATATTTTGGTACAGAGACCGATTAAATTTCTAGTTTGGTCACAGTGTTTAATTGTGAGTGGGTTGACTTTTTTGAGTGAGAGTATACGTGTGTAACAAAGTTCTCTTTCATGGTATGCCACTGTATCAACTAATATATTGGGGTACCTTCCAGGTATGTTTCCATCCATAGACCCCATGCTTCTAATGTAGGTTCTTAATATTTTTGTATGGTATTGTGCAAGCACATGCTTCTCTTAATAAGAATTCACACAGAGACATATTTCAGTAACATGCATGTACTGTAATTCAGAGTGAAAGCATTGGCGAAATCTACATATCACATCAGAATTTAAATTCATAATATATATATGATTTCATAGCTTGTTTTACAGAAACATATTTGTGAATTGTGTATTAATTATAAACCAAACCCTAAACACAAACATCATATGTAGAAATAATGTAAATCTTTTTACTTACATTAAGTACTCACCTTTGTTTAGTTTAGAAGCAAGAGTCCCATACAGATGTAGTGAAGCTCACTTGATGCTGCTAGGATCAGTTTCAGCTTAGTGTAACTTAGAAAATGGATGAATGGAGCTCTGGCAGTCATTACTAGTTAAGATTTCTCTGTTCCCGCTATAAACAGATTTTTGTCTTTGCCAGAATACCTCAGTTTACCAGAATGTCAAAAGTAATCTTCCATGACCTTACTCAGCTAAGACCACACCCAGGCTTTTGCCTAAATTATTGCTTTTGTTAACAAAATATACAGGAGCTCCAACATTGCTGATGTCCAAATTAACGAAATAGATACTTTACTGTGACAGACAGTTCCTACTATAGTGAAACGTCACACTTTTAACTATAGTGTTAGATCATGACATGCATAATATTAAGGAAAGGTAAGAAGAAGCAAACTTCATGCACCAGAACATCTGTGTCCATACCCAGAAATGCTTGGTGTACTACTTCCAAGTGATTGTACTGTATTAGAGAGTACTGCAAAGTATACTATTTGGTGATCTGGGAGTGGTAGGACACACACACATTCAGACAGGGGGATTCTAATAAATATCCCTGTGCTGGATAGTTACTAGACTAAATACTCTTAGATATTTTTTAAAATACACTGTGTAGCTGCATTTAACCAAAATTACCAAAGTTCTGCAGCTTTAGTATGCTTCATGGGTTTCTGGCAAAAGTATGACACGTTGAAATAATTCCACATTTTTGTTTTTACAAGCTTTAGTAAAAATCCAAGGTATAACAGTTTACACAAAAATAGAAAAAATTGGATTTGCAAAATAAAGAAAAGTTCTTGTTTAAGAGAAGCTTATATGTCTTGTTTGTTTGTTATGTTTTCTCATACAGTTGAACCATTTCTAAACGGTCAGAAAACTGTATGCCTGTCCCATTTATATACTGCAAATGGGTCTTTCAGTCCATGCTAGCAATGAGCCTATTCCAAAACACACTGACTTAATTAACACACTGCATTACAGATATAGGTAAGAAAGTTATATCTCATATTAACTACTGGGGGTAAAGGCTGTACCATATTCTATAGCTATGAAAGAAAATGATACTCTTTTCAAATTAAGCAAATACTAATATGAGTTTAACTTAAAGCACTAACTTTCTAAGATTGTCTCTTACACACTGCAAGGATGTATTTTCTAAGGATCACATAAGCATTCATTTGAATTTGTTTGTAGATTTCTTGCTTTTGATTGGTCTAATCCCTAAACATTTTTTTCTTACTCCTGGCAAAAATTTAGGTTTCTTGTTTGGAGAAAAAAAAATCCTCTCAAAGACTTTGAACTGGTTTGGCATGATGCTTTTATTCATAACACCAGCAGGAGAGAGAAAGTTCTACATCTAGTTGATAATATTTATCTAAACTTGCTTTGGCAACAGTTACATTTATATAACTTGTTATTCTTTCACAAAAAAATTTAAAAAATACATTGGTGCAATTGTTTTTTAAAATGAAGATATGCTTTTTAAAAGAAGATAAAAACAATAAATTTGTATGTACTGTACCCTTTACTAATGTAAACTTATATTAATAGACATAATGAGATAATATATAAGCAGTAATGACAATAGCAGTTATGGTTTTCTACTTCACTTTTATAAAGTCTTCTTATAGTACTTTACTCATTCAGATAGAATAGCATTAACAATCTGGTTAAGGTTTATATTTGTCAGAAAATATAAATTCTAAGCAAATTAACCATTAAATCTAGATATATACCTTACACTGACTTATCTTTCCTAGACTTATAATTTGGATCCGACTAAACATTATCTGCAACTGAAGTTTTTAATCAACAATGAAGAGCGATATTATATACCCAAAAGGAGAGAGGTCATCAGTGAACTGGTAAGCTTTTTTCATTGCATTACATGCATTTTGCAAGGCATTTTTAAAACTAATTCATTTAAATATTTAAGAGTTTTCTTTTATTAAGTTAGCAGTGGTCAAGATTTGTTGTCCTTCGAAGAGCATATTGTGTATTCTTTAAACTGGGGCATCCTTAATATGTTAGAAGCATTTGGTGGATTTAAATCAATTTTTTATGGCTGAAATAAGTGCTGTAATTAAGAGTCTAGGTAGTGGCTAAGTTGATTCTATGGTTGAATGAGATACATCTGAACCTGCTGAAGACATTGTTTTCTGGTATAATGTTAACCAGTGTTGTTGGAAAGCTGGGTGATCCCTATGAGGAAAGAGAAACCCCTGCATTTCCTCAAATGCTGGTTTAACACTAGAATCCCACCTTAAATCCCTTCGCACCTCTCCATCAGTGTCTTTTGTTTTGTAAATGTGTCGATCAGCACAAGCAGCAAGCAGCCTATTGTCCCATCCTCCACCTTGACGGAGCTCAACTCCAGCAAAAAGTTCTCCCAGCTCAAGCCAAGGCTCCTTATCTGAATGTGTGGTGCTTGGAGTTGTATATGGTAAATAATACAGTATATCATTAATTAAAATACATGCATTTCAGCTGTGTTCCGTGTCTACAAAGATCTGGATAAGTGTAGAATGAAAAGAAATGTGAGGCAAGAAATGCTGAACACATACCTAAAGCAGAAACTTTTTCCATGTTTTGCTGATAATGACATGAAGTGTATAATGTGTGAAGACTTTAGTCTAAATATCAAATAAACACGTGTGCTTTTATTCAAGAATATAACCAAAGAAAAAAAAGTGTGCTTTTATTCAAGAATATAACCAAAGAAAAAAAAAAGCATTTGATTTATATGTTACTGTCAATGAGTTAAAAACCCAAGCTCAAATGTCAATCAACAGGAAGTTTATACATGTTCTTGAATGGTGCAGAGGTAAGAACAATTGCGAGCAATTCGCCACGTTAATGTTTAGATCTGGCAGTGTCATGCTGAAGATGTATGCGCCCAAAATGAAGAAGCCTTTGATTTCAGTCAATAACAGCCAGTGTAATGTCTTGCTACATGTAAAAGACATCATTGAAGGAATATAAGCAGACACATAGACATTGGTGAATCAGGTCTTCGTGGTATCTTGTTGTCACTTGAATTTTTTGTTTTTCAGATTGAGGACTTCACTTTCGCTTGTACTTGCAATTTATCTAGACAGAAAATCAAGATAAAATTCTTGGATTGTATACAGTTTAGGGATTTGGAGATGGAGAACATTTTGTCCTCTTGGTGTCATCTATCAACTCTGATAACCACCTAGTGTTGAGATTTTACATACCTGTTAATTAAAATAAGAAATTCTGTAATTTAAATTTCATCTATATCCTTCAGTTAAAGAAGTACAATAGGTGTCCCAGGCCAGGCCTAGTGTCATTGTGATTATAGATGAGCATTATGGTTGGCACAGTTGAACTCTGATTAGGTTGCATCTGTTCTATTCTTGTCTAACAGTTAATAACAATATTTTCATTAAGACCATTACCACAGCAGAGACTATTATCCAGCCTTTCACCCTAAACCTATTAAAGACTGCATTAAAATGTTTAAAGAGAAATACAGAAAATTATTAAACCAGTACACTGTTTCTTCATTTGCCCTGAGTAGTGCTGGGATAGACTCGAGCCATTTGCAATCTTGAATTGCATTGTGATGATCTGAGAATATTATGTTAACTTTCTGGTAACATACACAAAACTGCAACACTAAAAACACAGCTCAGTAAACAAAATAGAAAACATACAAATATTTATACAAAAGATATATATATACTTTTAAATCAGTGACACTTTTCACACCATGAAGACATTTGAGAGACTGGTCTTGGACTATATAAGTCCTCTTGAGATAGACCCTCTGGGACCCACTGTAGTTTGCCTTATGGTCAAAGATTGTTCTGGAGGATGCTGTTATATTTCTGCTACACAAGGCTTATTCTCAACTGAACAAAGCTGGCAACACTGTAAAGATTTTTGATTTCTCCAGTGCTCTCAGTACTTTTCAACTATCCCTGTTAAGGGGTAAGCTCAGAGATAAGCAGGTAAATAAGACTATGGTACCTTGGATAATGGACTATCTCTCGGGCAGCTTGTAGTTTGTGAGGTCCAAGCACTGTCTCTCTGATATAGATACAAGAAACTGGAGCACCGCAAGGAACAGTTCTGTCTCTTTTTCTGTTTTTCTGATTATAACACCAGTATGCTGAAATTCTTAGTTGATTCTGCACTTATGTGGTGTATTTATATGGAGATTAAACAGAGAATAGGAGTAATGTGGAGACCTTTTTTTTTTTTGGTGCATAAAAATATCCATGGAACTGATTATTGACTTTCGCAACACCAAAGAGTCTCTCTGTCTGGTCATTATTCAGGGAGTGGATGTAGAGGTGGTGCACTCCTATAAGTGCTTGGAGGTCCACATCAGTGACAGGCTTGATTAGTTTTGTAACATAGAGGAACTATATATATATATATATATATATATATATATATATATATATACTGTATATATCCATCCATCCATCCATTTTCCAACCCGCTGAATCCAAACACAGGGTCACGGGGGTATGCTGGAGCCAATCCCAGCCAACACAGGGCACAAGGCAGGAACCAATCCCGGGCAGGGTGCCAACCCACCGCAGGACACACACAAACACACAACCACACACCAAGCACACACTAGGGCCAATTTAGAATCACCAATCCACCTAACCTGCATGTCTTTGGACTGTGGGAGGAAACTGGAGTGCCTGGAGGAATCCCACGCAGACACGGGGAGAACATGCAAACTCCACGCAGGGAGGACCCGGGAAGCGAACCCAGGTCTCCCAACTGCGAGGCAGCAGCGCTACCCACTGCACCACCGTGCCACCCTATATATATATCTTCTACAACTCTGTGAAGGCCAGTGCAATTCCTGTAATATGAAAGTGGTATCCTTCACATCTTCTACAACTCTGTGAAGGCCAGTGCAAATATCTACTCTGTGGTGTACTGTGCTGGTAATATCACCTCAAAAGAGGCCCAACGAATCAACAAGGTAATTTAAAGGGCAGGCTCAGTTTATGGACACACTTTAGACCCAGTGACGGTAGTAGCAAAAGAGAGAATTAGAACAAAACTGAGTGCCATTATAAGCAATACTGCACATCCTCACTCTTACACATTAACACTTAGTACTTTCAGCCAATAAATTATTCAGCAGGAGTGTGTCAAGAAATGCTACTGGAGCTCCTTTATACCAACAGCTAAAGGCCTGCATATTGCCTCACTATGACTGTGAATGCTGAGTCGGAAGTTTTTTTTTTTTTTATCTTATTAATTTTTCTTCCTTTTTAGTCATTCTGGTGCTTGTTCAGGCCATAGCATATGTGTGTATATATTTATTTATCTATTCTATTTTTTTTTATTTAAAGAGCGTTTGTAAAAGCCAGATTTTCTCCTGGGAACAAATGAAGTTCTATCTAACCCAGCACACTTTTTTATATTGTAAACATTTTAAAGCGTGTGGATCAATAAAAAAATGAATTTTGGCATCTCAGAATAGATATGCATAAAGAGTACCCTGCTTATGTACCAAAGCAGAACAAAGCATACAGATTGTATTTAAATCAAGTTATTGATGTCTGTAATTTAAGATGTATGACTTTATTCATGGTTTATAAATACATTTATTATAATAAATCTATAAGTCTAGGCATCTTTTTGATGACCCTGTATTTTAACCATATATAAAGGGAAAATATTTTAAAAGTGACAATGTGGTAATATATGCAAAACACTCTCACAATTATAATAAATGTCTACATCCCTATTTTATAATGATATGAAGAATATTTTTTTTACAGTGGCATAGAAAATCATTTTAAAATTTATATAATTTAACAGCTCCCCATCTGTCAAATTCTTTTAGAGAAATATGAGCCTACGTTATCTAACAATAGCAACCAGTCCTTATTAACACATTTTTTAGTAACGTTATTGCTGCAAATCAGTTCTTAACTATTTTTTAGAGGATTTCTTTATTACAGATTTTATTCACATTTTAACTATTTTAGAACAGGTATTTTTTTATCTTCCTTCTGAGGTTTACTTTGTATATTATTACAATGTTTACTCACATTTGGAAGAAATATTCTGAAGTGAATGTTAAATGGCAAAATACTTCCATATGTTGAATGCTACTTTTAAATTATATAAGATTAACATAATGTGACATCTTCAAACCTGCTTAATTTAATTCAGGATGTGAGAGCCTCTCCTGGTAGCATTGAGGCCAAGACAAGAGCCAATACTACAATACTGAGTCTGTCACAGGGCTTACTCACACATGCATTCAGAGACTGTTATTTTTCACAATGAGTCTTCCAGGATTAGTTGATACTCCATCTCTTTTCTTTCATTAGTACATCAGGGCATCAATACAAATGATTATAATTTAGACAGTTTGGGGCTATGAATATTGTAGTTGTTATGGTTCAGTATACTCTACTTGTTTCTCATTTTTCCTTTATCATAATAAGTTTTTCAGACATGTTTGCTAAATTCAATAAAAATTAAATGTCCATCCAAAAATGTCTGTTTTTTTTTCACCTGTATTATTATCATTCTTTAATTTAATATTATTTATTGTATCAGTATGCTGCTGCTGAAGAATGTGAATTTCCCATTGGGATTAATAAAGTATCTATCTATCTATCTATCTATCTATCTATCTATCTATCTATCTATCTATCTATCTATCTATCTATCTATCTATCTATCTATCTATCTATCTATCTATCTATCTATCTATCTATCTATCTATCTATCTATCTATCTATCTAAAACATAAATTTAATTCCAAAAGTTAAGACTAAATCAGTATTTGGTCTCAGATACAATACTAACTTTTCTGATGTATGTTATTTTGTATTTTTTATTTTTGCAATATTTGTATTCCCTGTTTATTTATTCTTTATTTATACCTGTTCTTAGCTAAAATGTCCCCCTAAACCCCCCTGCCTCCCCCACTGTAGAATTGGCAGGAAACTTAAACAAAGAGTTTATGTCATACTTGGCAACACAATTATGCATAAACAGGGAAGGCAGCATATATGTCAGGGGTGCTCCGGTGTTCAGACAAGACTAACAGTCTGAGTTTTATTGGTCAGAAACTACTGATTCCAGTTACACATGGTGTTGTTTTGACCAAAAGCCCTAAGCTTACATGTAGTTTGAGGGGGTCATTGTGTTTGTGTTGAGTGCAGCACTTAACTCAATAAATGGTATTCTTAAATTCACATATTCCTTTTGTAAAGGAGGGATAGTGCTGCATTGCTTTCTGTCATTATGTACAGTATATACTTTACTAGGGGGCTCCGCCCCCTGCTCGCTTCGCTCGCCAACCCCTGGTGTTGGGAAATTACAAAGAGTGTGATGTATGAATGAGATATAGCATAGTCTGAAGGTGTAGATGACGCAGATAGGAAGTAAACAATAAAGTGTTTGGCACAGTGTAAAGGTTTATTGGAAAATTTCTTTGTAAACAATATTAGTAGTAAAGATGGTGTGTTGTGCTTGAATGAGTTTTCCTTGGCATGGAGCATTTATGACCTTAACTTTTTTTTTTTTAATATTTTTATTTTATTATGACCTTAACTTTAACGTCAGATGAACGTCGAACTTGTGAGAAGACCACATAAAGTTGTCTATGTACAAAAACGGGCTCAGATAGGTAGATGCCAACCTTGTTCATGGTTTGTCCTTGTGATTTGCTGATGGTTATGGCAAAGGCAGGTTAAATGGGGAATTGTTTCCGTTTAAGTGTAAAAGGTAATTCCAGGTCAGAACTTGTAAGGTCAAATCTAGGAATTAGAACAGTATTGTTAGCATGTGATCCTGTAAGAACTGTTGCTTGAATAACATTGTGTGTTATGGTATAGACGACTAAACGTGTACCATTGTATAAACCCTGTTTAGTGTTAAGGTTTTTTAATAGCATGATTATTGTTCCGTTTTTAAGGCTTAGACTGTGTTGTGGTAATCCGGCTGGGTTAATAGTGTTCAAATATTCAAAGGGGAAATTAAGATGGTCATTGTCGTCATCAGAGTCAACTTTGTCAGAGCTTAGAAAGAGGTGTGACTCTCCAGGAAGTAATGAAATGACCTGGTTATTAATGTGAGGTGAATTTTTTTTTTTGGATGCGGGTTCGTGTTTGTGGTCCCGTTACTCGAGCCGTCTAGTTTTGTACCCGTGATCGTGAATTGATGACTTGTTTGATCTGTATAGTTAGGAATATGGATAAGTAATAAGGAGGATCGAACTCACTGTTAATATGCGGACTGTTCGTTTTTTCGTATTATCACCAATCAGGTCTCGCGCCTGTATATGTATTGTAGTTCGGTCTCTTGTTGTTTATGTATGACGTCGTCGCGTATTTTAAGGTGGACTGAACAATAGCTGAGCATGTGGAGCAATAGCTAAGCACTGTCTAAAATCTCCTCCTAATAAAAGTACCTTTCCTCCAAAGGGAATATAATTATTCATCAACGCAATGCCAATTGTCCGCGTATTTTAAGGTGGACTGAACAATAGCTGAGCGTATTGCAAGTGGAGCAATAGTTAAGCACTGTCTAAAATCTCTTCCTAATAAAAGTACCTTTCCTGCAAAGGGAATATTATTATTCATCAACGTTTGTATTTTGTATGTCTGAGACGCGAGGTCTTTCGGTTTGAACTCGTGCCTGTTTCGATGCAGCACTTTGAGACGCGCGCTGTATGCGTCTACGTTCATTGTGTCTGTCCATTTGGGCTCGTCTCTGTAACGGGGTTAGTTGAGCTTTGCGTTTTTGGAGCCGAGACATTTTTTCTTCCAGAGTTTCAGAAGCGTGTTGAATGCGCCGCCGTGTATTTTGTTTTTTCATGCGGGTTCGTGTGTTTGGTCCCGTTATCCGAGCCGTATCGTTTTGTACCCGTGATCGTGTATTCATGACTTGGTTTGTTCTTCAGCGTGAGAAATATGGATAAGTAATAAGGAGGATCGCACTCACTGTTAATATGGAGCCTTTTCTGCAGTTGAACGGTTAATAGTGCTTCATTGTAAGGAGATCCACCTATGCTGCATAGTGTGAAGGTGTTGAGATGACGTATGTTTAATACGGACGGTTCCTTCAGAAATGGGGCTTTGGGTGTCACTTCTTATTGATGTTAGTGTGTTTGTGGGTCTGAATCGTCGTTTTTGTGAACGTTTCGTGTGCCATGTCCGTAGTCTGTCCCGTTTCGTATCTAATGGGCTTTGTGTGGCGGTCACGGCTTCTTTTTTTTGGTGTGCTAGGAGCTTGTTGAATCCTCCTCTTTGTGTGCGTCCCGTTTCGTGTGCAATGGGATTCGTGCGGCGCTGTGTGTTTTGCCGGCGTCTGAGGAGGGGGGGGGGGATTGGTGGGGCGCGAGCATCTTCTTTCTTTTTGTGTGCCAGGGGCTTGTTGAATCGTCCTCTTTGTTTGTGTCCTGTCTGTTGCTTGTGTGGTTGTGGGGGGGTGGGGGGGGGGGGGGGGGGGGGGGCTTGGAGGTGGGTGTGGGATTTGTGGGGCGCGAGCGGCTTCTTTTTTTTTGTGTGCTAGTTTCGTGTGATGTTGCTTGGAGGGGGTGGTGGGATTGGTGGGGCGCGAGCGGCTTCTTTTTTTTTTTGTGTGCCAGGGGCTTTTTGAATCCTCCTCTTTGTGTGTGTCCCGTCCGTTGCTTGTAGGGGTGGGGGGGGTATGGTGCTTGGAGGTGGGTGTGGGATTTGTGGGGCGCGAGCGGCTTCTTTTTTTTTGTGTGCTAGTTTCGTGTGCAATGGGTTTTGTGCGGCGCTGTGTGCGTTGCCGGCGTTTGACTCCTTTTTTCTGTGCTGACTCCTTTTTTCTGTGGTCGCGGCGCCTCATTTCTTTGACTCCTTTTTTCTGTGCTCACTCCTTTTTTCTGTGGTCGCGGTGCCTCATTTCTTGGGGCGCCTGCGCAGTACGTCTTTTGCGTCCACGGCCCATGGCCGGATGTCCCTGCGTCCATCCGGTTTACCATTCTCGGTTAGTAATGTGGATAACTCCACATTATATGCACAGTAGGCAAACAGATGTCAGTCCAATGTTTCTGTTGTGCTGGGCTTGGTACAATATGTGCCATGAAGAGTCATCAGAAACACTTAATGATAACAGTGGTCAGTGCCAAAGGCCAATAGCCTTTCAGATATTTGATTATCAAATTCTTTGGCAGAGGAACAGTGGTGGTTTTGTTAAAGCAAGGGCACAAGCCAGAGATGCGCAGATGTCACAAGGAATGCTGTCCAGCACATACTCTGAGAGCATGGCTGAGAATGTCTGGCCATGAAGCATTACATGTGTTTGCTGTTTTCAAGTTTCTCCCCATTGTTTCTATTGTCAGAATGAGAATCCGATCACCTGACAGAGTTCTGGCTTTGCTGGCTATCTCCATTGTTCAGTTTACAATGAACATACAAGGTGCTAAGCTTTTCTGTTTTCGTTATTACAAAGCATAAATGTTTAGTATTCACATTTCTTCTGTCATTCATATATGCAACCTGTTATAGACTCTTACCCCCTCTGGATACAAAATGCAATATCTGTAACTGAAGCAACAAGAAAAGAAATGAGGGTTAGGACAAAAACACAACATTGTGCACATAACTAATTTATTTTTAAAACAAATTTAAACAACAGTAACAATGCTTACCACAATTAGTGACCCTAGTTTATGAGGAAGAGGCCTAAGAATCCACCATGATGACATGTAATCTTACTGTATGTAATATTGTCATGACTTTGGTTGTTAAGTGTTGTGTACTCTAATACATATACTCATTCACATGCATGTTATACTATGCAACTATTTTCTGCCTTTAAAGCAACTGGCATATTATATATAATAAAACACACTTGAGACTATGGTTTATATATATATATATATATATATATATATATATATATATATATATATATATATATATATATATATATATATCTGTGGTGTGCTGGTGCCCTGCCCAGGGTTAGTTTCCTGCCTTGTGCCCTGTGTTGGCTCGGATTGGCTCCAGCAAACCCCCGTGACCCTGTGTTCAGAGTCAGCGGGTTAGAAAATGGATGGATATATATATATATATATATATATATATATATATATATATATATATATATATATATATACATACATACACATACACACACACACACCCACACATACATCAATGGTGAACAAAATGTTTTGAGGCTGACCTATGTTTTGTCTTGCTTGTGCAATCACTCTTATGTAGCTGAACGGATGCATAGCACATCCCTCAGAGATAACCATTAAGATTGGGAACATTTGATAATCATACGAGGCCAGGCCTGGAGAATAGGGTGATGTAGCACATCTTCAGCTCCACAGTTTGTAGAGCAGCCTTTTCAGCCCTCACAGTTTGATCACGACTATTGTCATGAAGCAGAGTTGTTTCTTACGTAGCCCTTTCATACATGTAATCAGCATGGACTAATATCATAAAAGATTTGCACATTATCAAGTTGTTCCTGGATAGGATATTTGAATTTCTTAGGTGTTGGAGAATCATCATGATTTCACTTTTTTGAACTCATAATGATCTGTGAAATGTAAATAATTTCTATATTTCACCCAGACTAAATCCATTAGCTTGAGAGTCTCCTTGCAACACTGGGTGCAATGATGCATCATTTTATGAGTCAGTATTCTGGACATCCAATGTGCTGAAACCTTGCTTGTGTTTAATTGTTCACGAAAATTGATCTGACCAATTTTCATTTGGTCAGAAACATTTATGTTATGTTATACATGTTACTTTACAATTTGCTCCATGTTAGCAACATTTTAACTATCATCAACCAGTGCAGTTACATGTACACCCAAAATCAGGATAAGGTTAGTAACCCATTTAAGGCAGAAATCTGTTTTTGTAAAAATCTGTGTTTACATTGCAAGTACACTTGTGGAGTTCTCCATTTTTGCAGATGTTCCCATGTCATTAAAGTGCCCAGAAAAGAGTAAATGGCATCATTTGCTCCTGTGAATCTAAAAACAAACATGAAGCCTGTGTGTTTTTTTATGTTTTAGAAATCTTTTTAGTCCTTCATGTGTGGTGAAGTAAATAACATCCAACCTTCTTTTTCATCCTAGACATACCTGAGCCAGCAATGATTCGTAGTATGAACACTTTACACTGTGTCACCTGATAACACTGTTTTAACATATAAAAAGCAATTGGCTGGATAAAAAGTGATACTTTATTAATAGGTTTCTGTCAATGGATTGCATACAACACGCTATTGTCTACTTGGCTATGTGACTGAGATGTGCAAAGGAGTGTTGAATTGTGCTGTATATTTTCTTCTTGACTTAAACCAGGAATGTTAGAAATTTATATAATGATAGGTTTCTTGGGTAAACATGAAGATTGAAGGTAGGAAGAAGTGTCACAGAGCAGAGGGGAGTAAGGCTGTACAAAAAGAACATTAACTGTTTTGTCCTAGATAGCAGATGTTGTCAAACTAAACATAAATATGATAAAAATGGGTTAAATTCCCAAAATAATGAGTCTAAAATCTTAGACAATGTTCCTAAAAATAATATCCACAGTAGCAACTCTGGATCAATGAACAAAAGTTGTGCAGTCACAGGAAAATGATAGGCTACAGGCTTTTTAGAAAGAGCATAGGGTTGCTTCTTTCCAAATTTTCTGAAATACTTACGTCAGTGTTACTTCCAGTTATGTCTTCATGGTTTAACAGTTTCAAAGATAGATTTGCCACCTGATGATCCAATTTAAACCTCATTCTGGCCTGACTGAATTCAGTAGTGAACACAGTTCTTTATTATATATTTGTTTCTTTGTTAATTCTTCAAAATTTCTTTGATAGATTGAGTTAAAGTCTACCTGGAAGGAGCTTCTGTTTGGAAGATTTATTTTTGCTTTGTTAGTGTGTGACTCATCTTTGCAGAGGGCCTTCTTTACAGGACTGGACAATACACCCTGGGACATTCTGTTTGCTGTTTTAATCCTGTCAGTAACTCTGAACAGCATATCTGATCGTGGCTCCGGAGAGTGGCAACATGTTGATTTGTATTTGGCATGCAAGAGTATGTAAGAATTTCAGTGTACTCTGTACTTGTGGTTGTAATCTGGTAAGGCTTAGTCTGTGTTATTCCAAGGCACAAGGGGGCATGTGAATGTCCAGATAACAGGAAGAGTCTGCAAAAGTATATTAGAAGAAACTCCACTGTCCTAACTCTAGAGAACCCCCCCCCCCACATACACACACAAAAGTAATGTAATACTGTAAATACTTTGGGCACGTTTCAAATATACAAATGTCTCAACTTTAGCTTACTTGATTATTAGTAAACCTTTTATTGTATTCTTCTGTGACAGTTAACTGTACTCCCATCTGGAAAGTTTGACTTGGTATTTTTTTTAAAGAAATTCTGTTTAAATGTTTTGGTAGAAAAATATTACATTGTAGTTGTTAATTCACAGTATTTGTGATAATTTTTCAGATAATTTTTGAAGCCTCCTAGCTGAATGAGTGCACACATAGCAGGTGCTGCTAGATGGGACAATAACTGGGTCAGCCTGTATGAGAAAAAAAGTTTTATTTGGCACAAAGGTGGGATGTGGACCATCTAGGAAACGCTCAGTGTGACAATAGTCGTGTTGTATTTTCATTGTTTGTTTTGTATTTGTCTTGCATGTTTTGATCATTTACTCCCTTGTCTATATACAGGGGTGGGCAAAAATAGGTTTACGGTTGTTGATATGGGAAAAGGCGTACATGTTATGATTGCTACACTCAAGCACACTTTAGAAATAATAATAAGAAGATGACAAATAAGTTTACAAATAATACAATGATTAATAAATAAATAATAATACAAGAATAAGCTCAGTGTTTCGCGTACACACAACTTTAAACCTACTTTGTCTGCCCCTGCATATAATTTAAAGATGACTGACTGACTCACTCATCAACAAAAACACATTTCCCATTTAGTTAAAAAGCTGAAATTTGGCAGTCACTATGGAAAAACATTTAGATATATCAATATTTAGGGGTAAATCCTTTCTCCCCAATAGAAAAAATAAGTACTCCAAAATCTCAAAAGCTCCTTGATGGATTTGATTGAAATTTGGTGATGTCACAGTAAAAAGAAAATTAGCTAACACATTTTATTTGTCCATATTTGTCAGTAATTATGCTTTACAAGTGGGCTATTCTTAGGAACCCCGTCCTTTTTCCTGCTGAGTGCCTCAGAAGAATGAAATGAATCATGTAGAGATGTACAGCTGCTACTTTATGAAAATGAATGCCGGTATTAGAAGAGGAGGACGAAAGTTTCACGAAGCTCATGCAGTACACCCTATTCTGTATGGTTCTTCTTCCTCCTCGTGATGTGGTATAAAATATATACAAATTTGTAGGACGTTTCTCCTCCATAGATTGTTGATCATGCTTATAAATAGTATATATGCTTCAAACAACTTGGTGGGAGATGATGAGTGGCAGCATGTCTTGGCAAGTTTAAACAATTGCTCAGCTCAGTAAAGGAGTCTCCTACAGACAGAACATACAGGAGGTGTACACTACAGTCGTTCTTAGTGGGCCGCTACTGGTGTACCCCATCAATAGGATACAACAACAACAACATTTATTTATATAGCACATTTTCATACAAAAAGTAGCTCAAAGTGCTTTACATAATGAAGAAAAGAAGAATAAAAGACAAATAAGAAATTAAAATAAGACAACCTTAGTTAACATAAAAAGGAGTAAGGTCCGATGGCCAGGGTGGACAGAAAAAACAAAAAAAAACTCCAGAAGGCTGGAGAAAAAAATAAAATCTGTAGGGGTTCCAGGCCACGAGACCGCCCAGTCCCCTTTGGGCATTCTACCTAACATAAATGGATGACTGTTACTGCAGTGCAGCATCCTGACCACCACTCCCACCCCATGTTTGGCTATTATGTTGTCATGTAAAAGTAATAACAAAAGAAAAGAAGCTGCAAGATGCGGACTGAACAGTGTACTGCCAGTAATTTGGTTCCACTTTATGCACTGGGGCATCGTACATGATTCACGATGTACCTTTTTTTACCTGTTTTTTTCTGTGCAGTGTTTAAAACGTTCAGTTCATTGTACATCCCAATTTTTTTATGTTCAGCCTATAAAAGTTATTGTATTTGTATTTGACTTTGTATTGGAACACTGACATAATTTTCATAATTTTGGATCTACACTATCACAATGGATTTGAAATAAAGCAATCATTATGTGATTGAAGTTTAGACTTTCAGCTTTACTTTAAGGGTTTTCCACAAAATATTATATGAGCCATTTAGGAATGACAGCCATTTTTCTGCATAGCCACCCATTTCCAAGGACTATGTATATGGATATTTGACTGACATGCTGTTCCATACCCAGATGGGAGAAGTTCCCTCATTATTTCATTACTATTAAGCAGGACTGGAATTGATTCAAAGTGTGGAATTTGCATTTGGAAGTTGTTGCTGTGAACTCTCAATATAGAGTCCAAAGAGCTGTTCATGCAAGTAAAAACAGTCAATCATTAGCCTGAGAAAACAAAACAAACCCTTTAGTCTTAAAAACTCACCGGAGAACTTGGCAACACCAGAAGGTCTAGAAAACCACAGAAGATAACTGTTATGGACGATTCCAGAATTCTGCTCTTGGTGAAGAAGAACACCTTCACAACATTTAGCCACATCAAGGATACTCTCTGGGAGGTAGACCTATCATTACCAAGTCTACAATCAAGTGAAGGCTTCAAGAAAGTAAATACTGAGGGTATACCACAAGTTGCAGAACTTCTGGCAAACCTCAAGCATAGGAAGGACAGATTAGACTTTGCCAGAAAACATTTTTTTAAAGCCTGTGAAGTTCTGGAGCTATTTTCTTTTGACAAAGAAAACTAGGATTAATATATACCAGAAGGTTGGAAAGAGAAGAGTATGGAGAAGAGAAGAGAAGAAATGTATCATGATCGGATGAATCATCATCATCCTCTGTGAAACATGGTGGAGGCAGTTTTATGACATGCTCATTCAATGCTGAGAATGTCAGTCACTAGTGAAGTCAGTCAGTAGTGTTTATTGATGATGTGACTGCTGGCAGAAGTAGCAGGATGACTTCTGAAGTGTATAGGGCTTTATTATCTGCTCAGATTTAGCCTAGTGCTGCAAAACTAATAGAATGATGCTTCACAATACAGATGAACAATGAGCCAAAACATACTGCAAAAGCAAACCAAGTGATTTTCAAAGGAAAGAAGTGGAATTTTTTTCAATGGCCAAGTCATTTGACTGACCTCAACCCAATTGGACATGCATTTCACTTGTTGAAAACAAAGCTGATGGCAGAAAGTCCAACAAACAAGCAGCAACTGAAGATAACTGCAGTAAAGCCCTGGCAAAGTATTGCTAGAGTGGAAGCCCAGCACTTCTTGTAGGTTTTTCAACCAGCTATTAAAAACAATCATTATATTTACTATTATGTTAGTTTGTTAAAATATTTTTGAGCCTCTGAAAATAGGGGACCATGTATAAAAATGTCCGTCTTATTTGAACCACTCATGCAATATTTTTTGTTAAATCCCGTAAAATAAAGCTGAAAGTGTATACTTCAGTCACATCTTGATTGTTCTGTTTCAGATCTATACTGGTGGTGTACAGAGCCAAAATTATGAAAATTGTGTCACTGTACAAATACTTATGGACCTGACTATATGTATTAAGTTAAAGTAAACTTCAGTTCATATTACTTTTGATATACATCCCCCAAAACTTTGATACGGTAGGTTACAGATCAATGTATTACATTCAATTATGATTGAAGCTACCATTTTATAGGATGTACTGCAGGTTGAAATTATATTTATACCCCAAATTCCCTTTATTTTTACTAATTACTTAACAGTGGGTGTCAAAAAGAATCTCCCTCTTCGAAATATTCCCATATTTTTGCTTTACAGCCTTAATGCTAGAATTACCAAAGCTTATGAGAAAACTTGTAAATCTGGCCGACCTTAAATACGCTCGCACGTCTCCATTCAGCATCTTTTGTCTTGTAAATGTGTCAATAATCCCAAGGAGCAAGCAGCCTGCTATACCAACCTCTCCCAACTGAAGCCTTGTTTATCAGGGAGTCAGGTACCTAGGCTAAAAAAATATATCGTTATTTGGAACACATGCATTTCATGTGTGTTCCGTGTCTACGAAAATCTATGTAAGTGTAGGATGACAGAAATGTTGAACACATACCTAAAAGACAAACTTTTTCCTTGTTTTAGTACTAACGACAAAATTTAGACATGAAGTGTATAATGTGTGAAGACTGAAGTCCGAATATCAAAAAAGCATTTTCAGAAAAGATACAAGTATAACAGAACAAATGCGCCTTTTTTTCAAGACTTTAACCGAAGAAAAAGAAATTGGGTTAATGTAGCTCATTATCATGACTTCTTTGATAGTACAGCGGTTAGAGCTGCTGACTCCTATTCAGAAGGCACCCGGTTTGAGTCTTAACATGTCTCAAAATAAACATTTTGAGTAGTGAGCTGCTCTTATTGTTACTATTATACAATGAAAACATACATTTGATTTGAGTCTGTAACTGCCGCTGTATATGTATGGTACTTGTAAAGGTTAGCATTTTTTTAATTCAGTTTTATGGTCTCAGTCGTGTTCATGCTGCCCCGATCTGACACTGCTGTTTTCAAATAAAGACGAGCTATAACAGAGGTAAACTCATATTGGAGAAAGAGAAAATAAGCCCTCCCCTCCCTGTCCACTCACATATAAGAACAACACAGCTACACCAGGTGTAAAGGCGAAAGATGGCACCGTTTGGATGCAGGACGAGGTCAGGCGTCATCCTGACAATCAGTCTGCCCCACACCTGTCCTTCAGAGAAATAGCGCGGCTTACAGAGCTTGCCAATGTATCATGCAAACTCAAGTTTGTGATTATGTTTTGTGATGGTCTTTACATAAGAAGCATTTATATGTTACTATACTATAAAAGCCAGGTAGAATGTTATTTACCTTGATGTATTTACTTATCTTCCTACAGCGTAAAGTCACAAGTAGACTACAGAGCTTCCACTGTTTGATCGACAAGGGCATGCTCACAAATTACACGTGTAATGCCACGAAAAATGCCTGCTGACACTGTAGTACACGAGCAATGGTACGAGAATGCAGTTAGACTTCTTTCTGGGCACATACACCGTCCAGATCTAAACACTAGTGTGGAGAGTCGCTTACGTACTTGCATCTTTCGCCTTTACGCCTGGTGCAGCTGCGTTATTCTTATATGTGAGTGGACCGTTTTCTTGCAGGGAGGGCTTCTGTTCTCTTTCTCCGATCTGAGTTCACCTCTGTTATAGTTCGTCTTTATTTGAAAACAGCAGTTTCAGATTGGGGTGAGCGTGAACGCAACTGAGAGCATAAAACTGAATTAAAAAAACGCTAACTTTTACAAGTACCATACATTTACTGCGGCGATTACAGACTCAAATCAAATGTATGTTCTTATTGTATAATAGTAACATTAAGAACAGGTCACTACTCAAAACGTTTATTTTGGGACACGTTAAGACGCGAACCTGGTACCTTCTGAATAGGGGTCAGCAGCTCTAACTGCTGTACTATCATTTAATCATGCAGATCTGAAAGCAGTTCTCCCCAAATTCCATCAACACCATAAAGTGCGCAACCAGGGGAGTAAAAACACTGGAGAAGCTGTACACAAACATCAGACAGGCCTATAGAGCACACCTTGGCCAGTCTGATCACACGTCCCTGCTTCTGATCCCTGCATATTTGCCCCCCCCAGGAAACAAACTCCCACTATGACCAGGACTGTTGCCATATGGCCCGAGGAGGCCTCCCAACAGGACTGCTTCCAGAGAACCGACTGGGAGGTTTTCGATCACTAAGACTTGGAGAACCACGCTACGGCAGTCCGGGATTACATCAGGTTCTGCACGGACAACGTCACCAGGGACAGACGCAAAAGGATTTATCCCAACAGGAAGCCCTGGACGATGAGGGAGGTCCAGAGTCTGCTGAAAGCCAGGAATACTGTTTTCAGGTGTGGGGATGGGGCTCTTTACAGTGTACCCAGAGTGAACCTGAAGAGAGGCATCCGAAAGGCCAAGGCAGCGTACAGAAGGAGGATAGAGGACCATCTGAGGAGCGACAACACCAGGCAGGTATGGCAGGATGTCCAGCACATCACCGGCTACAAATCTAGCAATTCCTCGGCCGCTGAGGGAGACTCTTCTCTGGCAGAGGAGCTGAACATCTTCTTTGCCCGCTTTGAGGAGACACCAACAGCAGCTCCAACAGAGCCGCCCGTTCACAACATCAAAATACTCATGGTGGAAGAGTGATGAGGAAGATGAACCTGAGGAAGGCTGCAGGACCCGACGGTGTGGCTGGATGGGTGCTGAAAGACTGTGCGGATCAACTGGCTGGAATCTTCATTAGGATTTTCAACCAGTCCCTGTCCCATGCCACTGTCGCATCCTGCCTTAAGTCCTCCATCATTGTTCCGCTGCCGAAAAAATCCATCATGAACAGTCTGAATGATTTCCGCCCAGTAGCACTCACATCTGTCATCATGAAGTGCTTTGAGAAACTGGTGCTGAGTCATATCATCGCCTGCCTGCCAGCAGACCTGGACCCATTTCAGTTTGCCTACAAAGCAAAGAGATCCATGGAGGACTCTGTGGCCACAGCCCTTCATGCTGCCCTGACCCACCTGGAGCAGCAGGGGAGTTATGCCAGACTGCTCTTTGTGGACTTCAGCTCGGCGTTTAACACCATCCTCCCACAATGACTGGTGTCCAAACTGGCAGATCTGGGATTTCCATCACTCACCTGCAGTTGGATACTGGACTTCCTATCTGGTTACTCCCAGAGGGTCAGGCTGGGTCCCCACACCTCCACTGCTCTCAGCCTCAACACCAGGACGCCGCAGGGTTGTGTGCTCAGTCCGCTCCTCTACACCCTCTACACATATGACAGTGTCCCCACTCACCATAGCAACAAGATCATAAAGTTTGCGGGTGACACAACGGTGGTCGGACTCATCTCGGGCAAGGAGGGTGAGCTGGCATACAGGGACGAGGTGGAGTGGCTGTCAGAGTGGTGCTGAGTCAATAACCTGCTCCTCAACACCACAAAAATGAAGGAGCTTGTTATTGACTTTAGAAAAAACAAAACTGCCATCCAGCCACTCATCATTGGCGGGGCTTGTGTGGAGAGGGTCCCGGTGTTCAGGTTTCTGGGCATTGAGCTGGAGGATGACCTGACCTGGAGCACCAACACCAAGGAGCTATTAAAGAAAGCAGCAGATACTGTATTTTCTGAGAATCCTCAGAAAGAACCATCTCCCCAAAAATCTGCTCCTTGCCTTTTATCACTGTTCCATCAAGAGTGTGCTCACGTATGGACTGTGTGTGTGGTACGGTAGCTGCACTTCCTCAGAAAGGAAAGCGCTCCACAGGGTCGTCAGGTTGTGCCCTCCCCACTCTGGATCAAATCTACACCTCCTGATGCCGCAAAAAAGAAATAGACATTTCACAGGATTCATCACATCCCGGTCATTACCTCTTCCAGCTTTTGCCATCGGGCAAGAGATACAGAGCAATGAAAACCAGGACAAAAATCCTGGCCCTGAACTCAGAATATCATGCTCCATATCATTCTCCCAATGTGCAATATAGACCTTAACTCAACCAGTGCAATTTGTATATATAACAAGTGCAATTTGTATATTTTGTAAAGTACTTTTATTACTATTCGGTTTTTAACTCTTATGCCTCACACTGAGTCGACTGCACCTTCAATTTCGTTGTTCCTTTGTAAAAGTGACAATGTCTGTCTTTCTGTCTGTCACGATAATGAGCCACACTAACCTGATTTCTTTTTCTTCAATTATAGCCGGGTGGGGGGGGGTTTTGCATTTCTTATACTTGTATCTTTCGTGAAAGTGTTTATTTGATATTTGGACATGACTCTTCACATGTTATACACTTCATGTCTACATTTGGTTGTTAGTACTAAAACATGGAAAAGGTTTGTCTTTTAGGTATGTGTTCAACATTTCTGTCATCCTACACTTACATAGATCTTTGTAGACACAGAACACACGTGAAATGCATGTGTTCCAAATAATGATATATTTTTTTTAGCCTAGGTACCTGACTCCCTGATAAACAAGGCTTCAGTTGGGAGAGGTTTTTGCTTTTTCTCCGGAAGTGGGGGGTTGGTATAGCAGGCTGCTTGCTGCTTGGGATTATTGACACATTTACAAGACAAAAGACACTGAATGGAGAGGTGCAAGTGGATTTAAGGTGGGCCAGATTTATGAGTTTTCTCGTAAGCTTTGGTAATTCTAGTGTTAAATGAAAAAACACACAAAAAATATTTCTTCCCAGCTTTACTTACTCAATGCAACCTATAACATCCATGTAAATGATATCACAGCTACAATTCAGAAAAATGATAAAAAAAACAAGACATACTGAGATTAATAAAAGATCACCCCCAATGTCAATATTTTGTTGAACCACCTTTTGCTTTAATGACAGCCTTGAGTCTATTGGGATACTACTCGATCAGCTTTGCACATCTAGATTGAGTAATATTTGCCCACTCTTCTTTACAGAAGTGTTCGTTTGGTCAAATTGTATGGTGAGCGTTGGTCGACTATTATCTTCAAATCTTTCCACAGATTTTCAATGGGATTTAGGTGTGGGCTCTGACTGGGCCACACAAGGACATTCACTTTTTTCTCCTTCAGCCACTGTGTGGTCAATTTTGCTGTGTGCTTCGGGTCGCTGTCGTGTTGAAAGGTGAATATTCTGCGCATCGTCAACTTTCTGGCAGAGGGTAACAGGTTTTCCTCAAGAATTTGACAACAACAACAACAACAACATTTATTTATATAGCACATTTTCATACAAAAAGTAGCTCAAAGTGCTTTACATAATGAAGAGAAGAAAAATAAAAGACAAAATAAGAAATTAAAATAAGACAACATTAATTAACATAGAAAGGAGTAAGGTCCGATGGCCAGGGTGGACAGAAAAAACAAAAAAAAACTCCAGAAGGCTGGAGAAAAAAATAAAATCTGTAGGGGTTCCAGGCCACGAGACCGCCCAGTCCCCTTTGGGCATTCTACCTAACATAAATGAAATAGTCCTCTTTGTAGTTCGGGTTTTTCACGGAGTCACTTGATGCTGATGGTCATACAGACTTCTGGCTTTTAATCCATCCATCATTGTTGGAACATCATGGTGCTTTGGGTAGATGGTGGTGGCGCACGCCACCACCAACAGGACACCGGAAAAGGAAACAGAAGAGAGAGTAGGGGTTAGTACAGATTTTGAATGAATAGTTATTATAATGAATTAGATATACAGAGTATCAGGATTAAATTACAGTGAAGTTATGAGAAGGCCATGTTAAAGTAATGTGTTTTCAGTAGTTTTTTAAAGTGCTCCACTGTATTAGCCTGGCGAATTCGTACTGGCAGGCTATTCCAGATTTTAGGTGCATAACAGCAGAAGGCCGCCTCACCACTTCTTTTAAGTTTTGC
Organism: Erpetoichthys calabaricus; assembly: GCF_900747795.2. NCBI lineage: Eukaryota > Metazoa > Chordata > Cladistia > Polypteriformes > Polypteridae > Erpetoichthys > Erpetoichthys calabaricus. Next base: position 160,430,105 of record NC_041397.2, on the reverse strand, counting down.
TCTTGGAATTCTAAGGAGACACTCAGTTGAGGATCTGAGGTTACGATTTGGAATATAAGGTGTCAGACATTCCGATATATAAGCCGGGGCGAGATTATTTAAAGCTTTATAAACCATAAGCAGAATTTTAAAGTCAATTCTGAATGACACAGGTAACCAGTGTAGTGACATCAAAACTGGAGAAATGTGTTCGGATTTTCTTTTCCTGGTAAGGATTCTAGCAGCTGCATTCTGCACTAGTTGCAAACGATTGATGTCTTTTTTGGGTAGTCCTGAGAGGAGTGCGTTACAGTAATCTAGCCGACTGAAAACAAACGCATGAACTAATTTCTCTGCATCTTTCGATGATATAAGAGGTCTAACTTTTGCTATGTTTCTTAGGTGAAAAAATGCTGTCCTAGTGATCTGATTAATATGCGATTTAAAATTCAGATTACAATCAACGGTTACCCCTAAGCTTTTTACCTCCGATTTGACTTTTAATCCTAATGCATCCAGTTTATTTCTAATAGCCTCATTGTATCCATTATTGCCAATCACTAAGATTTCGGTTTTTTCTTTATTTAATTTGAGAAAGTTACTATTCATCCATTCTGAGATACAAGTTAGACATTGTGTTAGCGAATCAAAAGATTTGGGGTCATCAGGTGCTATTGATAAATATAGCTGTGTGTTATCAGCATAGCTGTGGTAGCTCACGTTGTGCCCTGAGATAATCTGACCTAATGGAAGCATGTAGACTGAGAAGAGCAGTGGACCCAGGATAGAGCCTTGTGGAACACCATATAGAATATCATGTGTCTTTGAGTTATAATTACCACAACTAACAAAGAATTTTCTCCCTGCCAGGTAGGATTCAAACCAATTTAAGACACTGCCAGAGAGGCCCACCCATTGACTAAGGCGATTCTTAAGAATATTATGATCAATGGTGTCAAATGCGGCACTCAGATCTAAGAGGATGAGAACAGATAAATGGCCTCTGTCTGCATTTACCCGCAAGTTATTTACTACTTTAACGAGTGCAGTTTCTGTGCTGTGATTTGTTCTAAAACCTGACTGAAATTTATCAAGAATAGCATGTTTATTGAGGTGCTCATTTAACTGTATAATGACTGCCTTCTCTAGAATTTTCCTTAAGAAAGGCAGGTTAGAGATGGGTCTATAATTTTCAAGAGCAGAGGGATCGAGATTATTTTTCTTAAGTAGGAGTTTAACTACCGCAGTCTTAAGACAGTCTGGGAAGACCCCCGTATCTAATGACGAATTTACTATGTCAAGAACATTATCACTAAGCACGCCCGATACTTCTTTGAAAAAATTTGTTGGTATTGGGTCAAGGGCACAGGTGGAGGGTTTCATTTGAGAAATTATTTTATGTAAATCAGGTAAATCTATCCTAGTGAAAGACTTTAATTTGTTTATTATGGGGTACTGGGGTTTAGGAGGATCCTTAGTGTTGGGGAGATATACTATGTTATTTCTAATATCATTAATTTTTTGATTGAAAAATACAGCGATAGCCTCACAGGTTTTACTGGAAGTACTTAGGAGGCATTCCTTTGAGTTACCTGGGTTTAACAGATGATCAATTGTCGAAAATAAGACTCTGGGATTACTAGCATTGTTATTTATAAGCTTAGAGAAATAGCAGCGCCTCTCAAGACGGACTGTGTTATTGTATTCTGTTATTTTAACTTTTAATATTTCATAGTCAATAGTTAGTTTAGTTTTCCTCCATTTACGCTCAGCTCTACGGCATGTTCTCTTTAAATCAGACACTCTTTGGGTCTTCCATGGTATAACAATGCTAGAAGATTTTTTAACTGTCTTTTCAGGTGCAACTAAGTCAACAGCAGCCCTCACTTTAGTATTAAATCTTTCCACCTTACTATTTACATTCTCCTCGCTATTATAGTTGGCACTATAAACGGACTGATTGGTTAGAATGTTTGAAAGTTTTAAAGCTGCTGATGAGTCAAAGAACCGTTTTTTAACAATATGCTTCTCATGAGTGTTTTCTATCATTATTTCTATATTAAAGAGTAGAAGAAAATGGTCTGATAGACCAATATCAATGACCTGCTTTATATCAACTTTTAGTCCTTTAGTAATTACTAAGTCTAACGTATGACCTGCTTTATGTGTAGGCTGATTAACGAGCTGTCTCAAATCAAAAGAGTCCAGGAGGTTCATAAATTCTTTTACTTTCTGGTCACATTGATTATCTATATGAAAATTAAAGTCGCCGACTATTAAGAGTGTGTCATAGTTCGTAATTAAGATTGACATCAAGTCAGAGAATTCCTCAGAGAAAGACGCGTTGAATTTTGGATAATACTAGAACGTGAGAATCTCCCTGAATAATAATGGCGAGATACTCAAAAGACTTGAATTTACCAAAACTGATATTTTTACATTTAAACCTGCTTGAGTAAATGTTTGCTAGCCCTCCACCTCTCTTTCCTTGGCGATCAGCACGAGTAAAACTGTAATCCGGAGGCGCAGATTCGATTTAAACAGCTGCGCCATCTGAGCTAAGCCACGTTTCACTTAGTGCAATAAAATCTATTTTTTTATCACTAATAAGATCGTTGATAAAAAACGTCTTGTTAGTTAAAGCTCTAACATTTAATAGAGCCATATTCAATGTTTCGGAGGAGCAGAGATGAATACTATGTGCGTTATTGATATATGGAACAGGAATTAAGTTATTTTTATTAGCGCCGCTCTGCGTGTATTTTTTGTTTAATCTATGATATGTTTTTATAGTTTTAATACATTGTTCATCTAAAGTAGTAACTTTAATTAAATTATTGGTGTTTATGCCGTATTGCCTAGATTTTCTATGTGCATTAAGATTGGTTGACGGTATTTTGCCCCATCCATTTTTCCTTCTACCCTAACGAGAGCCCCAGGCCCTGCGGCAGAGAAACACCCCCACAACAGGATGCTGCCACCTCCATGCTTTACTGTAGGTATGGTGTGTTGTGGATGGTGAGCTGCATTGGATTTCCACCAGGTGTACTATTTGTTATTGAGGCCAAATAGTTCGATTTTGGTCTCATCTGACCATAAGACCTTTTTCCACTTGGCATCAGAATCTTCAAAGTGCATTCTGGCAAAACTCAAATGAGACTTAATGTGGCCTTTCTTGAGTAGTGTTTTTTTCTTGCGACCCTCCCACACAAGCCACAATTGTGGGGCGCTTGTGAAGTTGTCACATGCACACAATGATCTCTCTTTGCCATAAAATCCTTTAACTCCTTCAAAGTGGCCATTGGCCTCTTGGTAGCCTCTCTTACCAGTTTCCTCCTTGCTCTTCCATCCAGTTTGGGGGCACGTCCGGTTCCAGGGAGGGTCCTAGTAGTACCAAACACTTGCTACTTCTTTATTATGGACTTTACTGTGCTCCTTGGGATTTATAAAGCCTTTGAGATTTTTTTTTTATCCATCTCTTGCCTTATTTCTGTCCATAACTCTATCCCTGAGATCTTTTGAAAGTGGCTTGCTACCCATAGTCAGTTGTTTGCTGTCAGTTGCACTACCAAGCATGAGAATGCTCCAGGAACAGCTGTTTTTATGCTTCACTTATTAAACTGATTATAATTAATCACAGGTGGAAGCCAGTAACCATGGTCTGCAATGGAAATGGTGGTTACTTACACCTGATTGAGTTTACAAATACTGTTTAGGAGGGGGTGATCCTTTATTAATCTCAGTATTTTGTTGTTTTTTGTTTTTTAAAATTCTTCTGATTTGTAGCTGTGATATCTTTCACTTAGATGTTATAGATTGCATTGAATAAGTAAAACTGGAAAAATTTTGATTTTTGAGTTTTCATTTAAGGGTGTAAAGCAAAAAATAATGGGAATATTTTAAGGGGAGTGATTCTGTTCTATACCCACTGTATGTGAATTCAAAATAGTACATTTTCCCGTAAAATTGCATTTTTCAAATGATCCATTGGCAAAAGCCATGGTTAGTCACTAGGAAAAGCAAGAATTAATCAGTATTTTACTCCTGGGCAAATTGTAAGCAGCATTTTCAACATGAATAACAAAAAATTCAAGTGACAACAAGATACCAAGAAGACATGATTCACCAGCATTTGTGTGTCTGCTTATATCCCCCAAATTCCTGTTATTCTTATTAATTCCCTATATGAATTCAAAATAGTACATTTTCCTGTAAAATTGCGTTTTTCAAATGACCATCGGCAAAAGCCATGGTTATTCACTAGGAAAAGCAAGAATTAATCAATGTTTTACTCCTGGGCAAATTGTAAGCAGCATTTTCAACACAAATAACAAAAAATTCAAGTGACAACAAAATACCAAGAAGACATGATTCACCAGCGTTTGTGTGTCTGTTTATATTCCTTCAGCGATATCTTTTATAAGTAGCAAAACTTTACACCGGCTGTTGCCTCTTCTTTTTGGGCGAATACACCGTCGGCATGGCTCTGCCAGATCTTAATACTAGCTTGGCGAATTGCTCACAAACTAAAGTGACTATAGTTGCAGGTGGAAGTCCCATTTTACTTATGGTGCCAAGCAGAGTTGTGTTGCAGTGCAGCAGTCTATTAGCCAGCGAAAGTGCTGTGAAGAAGCTGTCTGTTACGGTTCTACCTTTGTCCAGAAACTGCTCCATAAGCTTTATGAGCACAGATTCAGAAAGTCTTTGCCCTTGGGTTGTAACTCAAAGCACAACTCTCAACAAAACATTGCCAGATGTCCGAAATCGCAGCAAACCTGACTTTTTCACACGTTCTGCACAGGTGTCTTTATTGTCAAAGCGCAAATGCTACATCATAGTCTGATAGAGGTCACGGGACATCATATCTTTGATTGCCAGTACAACAAATAGTTCTGAGCAGGCATCAACCACAGCAGCAACTGTGGTCATCACTGCTCTTGCGAAATGAATGGAGATAAATGTCATCAACTCAGAGAGGGAGAGAGGCAAGTTCATAGTACTTTGTGAATGTCACTGACGGAATAAAACTGAATAATAAAAAAAAAAAGCTCTTTTACAAGTAGGCAAAATTTGCACCGGGTGTTACAGACTCAAACCAAATGTATGTTTTTTATTAATTTATATTAATAATAATAGCAGCTCGGCGGCACGGTGGTGCAGTGGGTAGCGCTGCTGCCTCGCAGTTGGGAGATCTGGGGACCTGGGTTCGCTTCCCGGGTGCTCCCTGCATGGAGTTTGCATGTTCTCCCCGTGTCTGTGTGGGTTTCCTCTGGGCGCTCCGGTTTCCTCCCACAGTCCAAAGACATGCAGGTTAGGTGGATTGGTGATTCTAAATTGGTCCTAGTGTGTGCTTGGTGTGTGGGTGTGTTTGTGTGTGTCCTGCGGTGGGTTGGCACCCTGCCAGGGATTGGTTCCTGCCTTGTGCCCTGTGTTGGCTGGGATTGGCTCCAGCAGACCCCCGTGACCCTGTGTTCGGATTCAGCGGGTTGGAAAATGGATGGATGGATAATAGCAGCTCACTCCTCAAAACGTGGAGCACCCCGTCTCAAACCCGGAACCTTTTGGTTATAAGGGAGCAGTTCTTACCGCTGCACCATCCAAGAATACATATCAACTTTGTGTCGATTGACATTTCAGCTTGGGTTTTTAACTCATTGACAGCAACATGTAAATTGAATGTTTTTATTTTTTGCTTTGGTTATATTCTTGAATAAAAGTGCACGTGTTTATTTTATATTTGGCCTAAAGTCTTCACACATTATACACTTCACGTCATTATTAGTATAACATGGAAAAAGTTTCTGCTTTAGGTATTTGTTCAGCATTTCCTTTCATCGGAACACACATGAAATGCATGTATTCCAAATAACGATATACTATATTATTTACCGTATACAGCTCCAGGCACCTCACACACAGATAAACACACTTGACCTGGGAGAATTTTTTGCCCGAGTTCAGCTCCTTCGGTGGGAGATGGGATAGCAGGCTGCTTGGTGCTTGTGCTGATCGACACATTTGCAAAACAAAAGACACTGATGCAGAGGTGCGAAGGAATTTAAGGTGGCCTGGGATTACCAGTTTTTTCATAGGCTTCAGGGATTCTAGTGTTAAATGTAAAAAAAAAGACACTCACATTTTAGAAGTGAAAATGTTAAAAGGAGGCCAGCACAAATGCTAGCTTGTCCCAGAGCCTAAGCAAAGTTATTTGTATATAGAAAAAATTCACTATCTATGTTCAAAATCTTGTTGAAAAGGTGAAAAATGTGTTACAGAATACTGAAAGATAGTATTTATAAAATAAAATTTAGTCAGAAACATGTCAAATATGCCGACTTTGATAAGTTATCTTACTAGAACAATAGGCTTTCACAAGGCTATGGTCAGATGGAATAAATAAAAAACATTCATAATAATGTGTCATTAAACTGTTTTTTTTCATTTTTTTCCTGATTTTTTTAAGTACCATGTTTAAAATAATGCTGACAATATTTTTTGTTTGTTTTTAAATATATACTGAAAATTTACATAAGAAAGTGTTTTTTAAAATGAACATTTTGTTTTGAATAGCATTAAATAATACATGTTTAGTTGTAATACTAGTAATATTGTTGCATGTACAAAGTATAATTCAATTCTTATCATTAAATTTCTGTTGGATTTTAATATGATTTTTCTTGTTCTTCCAGTTGTATAAAGAAATTGAAATTTGTCCCAAAATTACAAATACCATGCATTTGGACAGGAATCACACATCTTTTGATGGCTATGGTATGCATTTCTTTAAGTATTTGAAAATGTCCTGTCAAAGAAGTATAGTAATGTAAAATGTAAGAGTATAGTATTATTTGTATTACATATAGATAAAACCTGAATGCTAATAGGATATGGTTAATAAGTGTTACTTTACCTTAATTAAATCTGAATATAAAACTGGGGGTCTTCTTTTTTCTTTTTATTTATATCTGTTCTGTATCTGTATTTAGGAATTTTTTTTAGGAAATTTTCTCTTGATTTACTTGGATTCTAATTACATTTACATTACAGATTACGTCCTGGATTTGAATCTCATGCATCGATGTTATGTGTGTGAGTTTTTCTTTGTTTCCCTTTAACATCCCCAAAGATGTGTGGATTAGGCTAATTGGAAAGTCTAAATTTGCCCTGTCTGAGTGTGGCCGTGTGTGTGAGTGGGCCCTGCAGTGGACTAGTTACATCTAGAATCAGTTTCTATGTTAGCATTTGCTCCAGCACCCCATGAGCGCAGACTGGTGTTAGTGAATTACACAATGTTATGTTATAGTTTTTAATGTTGTTTTTTAAATATATACTTTACCAGAGATTATAATATGGATTTTCCCTATTCCAGGTTTTTCTGTCTCTGTAGAAGAAGATATAAGAATACAGAGAATGCATGTTACTGATGTAAAGGATAATGGGCTATCTTTCAATCAAGGTGACTTATTCACTTGCAAGTTTTTAGTTTTCTTTCTGGATTTATAGCACAATATAGTCATAGCTTTGAGTGTACAAATAGTAAAATTTTGATATTATATAAAATATTTGCAAAAGTGTAATTTAGAAAAAAGTGGTTAATGTTTGTAATTAACTTACAAGTATTCTGTTTCATGAAAACTTTTTTAAATGCCATATAGTATGTCAAATTAGTTCATTATATATACAGTGAACCCTCGTTTATCACGGTTAATCCGTTCCAAACTCTACCGCGATAAATGAATTTTCGCGAAGTAGGATTCTTTATTTATAAATCGAATATTTTCGCAGTTAGAGTATAGAAAACCTGTTTACGACCTTCTACATACATTTTTTAACATTATTAGAGCCCTCTAGACATGAAATAACACCCTTTAGTCACCATTACACTCCTATTACCCAATATATTAGACAAAATAAGAGAAAATAAGACATATGAGACATTACAAATATATTATTATTATTGTACATTTAATTACACACACAGTTCTTACACACAACCACTAACCTATGAAGGCACGAGCTCAGTAGGAGAGTCTTCAGGTTGTAAGCTGGAGCGCTGATCGCACCCTCAGAGGACACAGAAGCCCCTGGGAAAACCCCTGAAACAGCTGACAGTCTACATTCACATTGCTCCTTACCCTTCTTACTTGCGCTATAACGCGCGATAAACCTCTCACGCGGTACTCCGCTTACTTCAAAGGATTGTGCAGCGCCTCTCTCTCTCTCTCTCTCTCTCTCTCTCTCTGACATTCTCTGCTCCTGGCAGAACTGTCATTTCTGAGTTGTCATGGAGCACGTTTAAACTTTTGAAAAGAGACAAATGCAGTGCTTTGAATAAAGTTCTTTTTTTTCTACAACCTCCTGTGTCTCTGTGACCCAAGCGTGATAAGGTGGTGCAGTATCATTACACACACAAACAGTTTCATTGTCTTCTTCCGCTGAAGGAGTACTAGGAGTAGGCAGTGGGTGTCTGGGTGCGAAGCTGAAGAACAACTTGATAGGCAGTTGCTGGCATTGTCTTTTCATATACGTGAGGAGGCTTTTGTAGGGTATTGCCATCTTTGATCATACCCAAGAGTTTCACCTTCTCCTAGATGGTAAGCATCTTCCTCCGGCGCTTAGTTTCATTGTCAGAAGGCTTAGAAAAAGCAGCACGTTTAGGAGACATCGTGGGGCTTAGATAAAAGGTCTCAGAAAGCGCATGCGTAGTGACGTAAGCGTGTATGAGAAAAAATCACGATAGAGTGAAGCCGTGAAAGTCGAAGCGTGATATAGCGAGGGATCACTGTAAGTATTTTGCTCAACCTACCCAGTACTACTGCTTTATTTTCAGTAGGTTACAGGTCATCGATATTCTTACCCATATTAATTGTGCTTAGTTAAACAAGTTATACATGTTGGTAATCTGGTATTTCTCATTCCAGCTTCCATAAATAGTCTTTAAATAGTGCATTTTTCATTTTTTGTATTTTTTTTATATAGAAAACTTTTGCATTTATTTTATCAATTTGATTATTTACCTGCTTAGCTGTCTATAAATGTAAAAAATAGTTACCAGAACCATATCCACTACATTCACAATCATCAAGGGCAGCCATGTTTGGTTTCTATTCAAGTATTTTATAACTGCATTTTAGTACAGTTAGTCCTTAACTTTCCTGGGGGTAATTCAAAGATGGGAATGTTAACAGTAGTTTTGATCAAAGTTCACTAAAACATTTTTTCACATCGAATGACCTTGTTCAGCAAATATTTTCCTGGAAATTCACTGTGAGGCTGGCTTAGGTGACCTTTTTTTTCCCCAAAACGCTCCATAATGATTTGCGAGGTCAGTGTGACAAAACAGAGCTATAGCAGCTATGCACAAAAACTTTTGAACATATACTTACAATAAGGTCATTGGTTACATGGCTGTTGCTAGTTTGCAAGCACACGAGGGAAAAATAAAATATTGCATTGCACTTCACTTTGCTTTGCAATGTTTTCCCCATCTCTAACTACACTCATTTCCCTCTTTTCCACTCTTGGTTCTTTCAGCCTTAAACCTTTGTCTTTCATTGCTTTATATGGGTTGTCAGTAAACTTAAAAAAGGTAAAAATGGTTCTGGAAGCCACAAACGTTGAGAAACACTTGTAACGGCTGACCCCTTTACCCAGCCGGCAGCTACACTTCCAAGACCTGTGGCCTGGATAATCGACTGAGAAAAAATCTAACTATCAAGCCGTACTTCTAACCAATTAAACTTTTCCCCCACAATCGACGGTGAAAAGATAAGTACAAAAACAGGATGTAAAATTTAAACGGATTATATGTATTAAGTGAAACAAGACATGCAAAAAATAGAAACATATAAATATAAATATCCCTCCACCCCAGCAACAACAAGACACCACCAAATATAACTATAACACCCCAAATATAAATACACCAAAAAAACCCTCCCTTGCCCCTGTAACATATAAACACACAACACGAATAACAACAATGACTGATAAACTGGAAATGAATGAGAACGTGAGTCCGGTAATAAAGAAACTGTCCTGAAAGCGGTTGACTGAATTAGTGAAATTGAGACGTTTGATTCTCCCCGGAAAAAATGGAGCAGCCTCACCGTGAATCCTTGGTGTGTGGTGGATGATTAAGTCCTACCTCCGGGGTCTCTCGTGGTGAGGTCCTTGAAGCAAGTCCGGCAGATGGAAAAACAAACTGGATGGATATGCGCGATGTGGAAAATAACAGGTACAGGTGGCTCGTGGTCGTGAATGTGAAAAAAAATCTCCTTCTCTCCTCTCCTTCCTTCTCCTCCTGCTGGCTTAAATAGTCCTGTGACGGCTGTGATTGATTAATTGTAAACAGGTGTTTTCCAGGTTTGTGGCTGTGGTCTCCTTCCATCATCCGTCCCCCTTTACGGGGACGACATTAACTGATACACAAACAGTAAACGGGACAATGAAACGAGACGCACTCAGAACTGACATTTAACACTAACTATGTGGCCCCGCTACACACTGCCGGATATCCATACCATATGCATTTATAAAACATTTTCATTTTAATGGTACATTAGCTGACAATAATGAGAATATGAATACCATCACTGGATATATAACACTGATCCCTGTTGCTTGCAAATTAGCCATGTGCCCAACTACGATCCCAAAACAGGCCTTACAGGATTTCTTCCCAGCCCCCTCATCAGCAAACACAAGACATACTTTGAAATAACAAAAACATTAGATTTATTACTATTTATAAGGCCTTTTTTCTTGATGAAATTATTTGCTCAGATAAATAGTCATTCTAGCTGTGCCTGGAGCCCAGTCAGTCAAACAATAAAACGGGCCAGTTACACACTGCTGCTTTAGGGCACAGCCAGTGTGTACCCCATGAGTGGAACCCTGTGAGTGCAATTATCTATATTTTATTTGTTTATCAGTGGTTTGTGTTTGTTGCATTTTGTTTGTGGTATTCCTTCAGTCTGTGTTTTGTTGGATGAGGCATGGTAGCACAGTTGTTAGCACTTTTGCTTTACAGCTCAGATCACATATTTGCCACCATAATCATTACAGCATAATTGTAGACTTTTTCCTGTCTCTGAGGGACACCATTGCACCATTTTAGTCTGTTCAAATATAGGTCAGTTTCTCCTCCACCTTTAACTTCAATGCATTTTATAGAGTTCAGCAAATGTTCTCAAGCATTTCCATGATTTTGCCTCGCACACAGCAAACCAAACTCCATGGGGTTCGCTCAATCACTAGTTAATACACTGAACCCATGGGAAATAGGGGGTTAGGTTACCATGATCACTAAAAACTTTCGCTGGAGAGTGCTCAAAATACACTTTTCCTCATAATTCTTTGCAACAAAACATTATTTCTGAAAATATGCTGCTTTCATAACACAGTCACCATGAAATAGCCTATAAAATGCAGTTCACAAAACAAAATTGGTAGTATGCAAAACATTTTTTCTCACTAGTCATTCTCTAGAATTCTGTGATGTTTTGTGCTAACATTTCAATAAAAAAAAAAAAAACAAAAAAAAAAAGCTTTAGTTGCTGGTATTGGAAGACATCACCTCCGACACTCTTTTCTTCACTGCTCATGCATGACGTTGGAGATCATGAAGGATGCATAGGCATGAAATAACCCATCAATGATGAATGCTTCATGTATCATTTGAGATCCATAAGGGTATTAGAGTATGGGAGCATAGCAAAGGTAAGCTTTGAGGCTGCAATCGATGATGGGATTGGCAGCCTTGATGTCTTTAGTCAGCTGGACTATTCATTAACACCAAACTCACTGTAGACGTTCCGGCACAAAGCTTCTCATAACACCTTTATTTTCTCACTAAGCCGCCTCATTGACCTTGCATGTTTGGGCTAAGAGTGCAAATTACATGCACTATTCTTTGGGAGCATAACTGCAACACAAAACTTGATTTTTTTTTTAATCAAAACAATGAGAATATGCAACAACCACTCGGGGAGCTGTACTCTACATGCTAGCTGTTCCTCAAACATGCATCACATCTCTCATTTTCTTTCTCTACTGATCATAGCTGAGAAGCCCACAAATGTGCACAGTTGCCAATGTGAAAGTAAAAATGAGATTTCTAATAAAATCATACAAATGCCTGAAGTCACAAACTTTAAACACATGAATATTGGGGATTGACTGTATGTTCAAACTTTGTGTTTTGGGACAACAACTGGATACAATATTCCAGAGAACTGTCAATTTACAGTGTAGTTTCTTTGGTGTTTAATGTAAAATTACCTCATTTAAACACAGAAATCCTCAACTCAATACTGGTAGACTATTTGGTCAAATCACACAACTAGAAAATAACCATCCCTACTCTATTGTTATTATCCTGAGTGATTTTAAACATAATATATTGACTAATGAAGAACCAAAATGTAAACAGTTGATTACCTTACAAACTGATAAAATATGCTGGGCACTCTCATTGTGCTAATTAAAGATGTGTGCTGTGCTATATCTCAAACAGCTCAAGGAAACTTGGACCACACACTGGGTATAACTGCTTCCCACAAATATAAAAATAAAAACTATAAATATCAGTAAGACAGCCTGACACTTGGACTACTGTTTGGTGAATATATGCATTTAACTGATCAGGATGTATTTAACAGTGCTTCTGACAATATAAATGAACTCATGGGCACTGTAGTATCAAACATTTATTTATACTGTACGATGAGGTTTGCATTCCCACAAAGCCTTAAAACATACCAAAAGTTTCAATTTTGAAGCAGTAAAAGGCTTCTGTTTTATAAAACTTGTCTCTCCTATTTGATACATATGTTTATGATGGTAATGAACTGGAGAGTTCCTAAGCACCAAGTCCCAAAAACTGTAGCAAATGGCCCCACAAGTGGAAGGATCTGTTAACCTTCAGTTCATAAAATAAAGGTCAGACAAAAGAATTTTTATAAAATAAAAGACTTATTTTCAAAATGTTCTGCTGCACAAGAAGCTCCAAAAGACACAAAATAACAAAGGTAAACCAAGGCAAATGAGTTAAAAAATACAAATCCAGAAAGCAAAGTCAAAAATGGAGCATAAAGGTAAAAATCCACAAAAGCACAATATTGATCACAAGAGAAACTCATTAATACCAAAGCATTCAATAAACCCCATTAAACCTTGACGGAGATGGACAGGTGGCCTTGCTTCTTGGAGAACCACCTAAATAACACAAGGAACATGGTAACACATAGATACATAGAAATAACATTATACACAAAACTAATAAAAACAGAGAATAATAAAATAAAAATAGTGGAGATAAAGTCAGAAACAGGGAATATGTTCAGAATACCAGAGAGAAGTCCTAAGTACTGATTGTCAAAGGATCAATACTCTGAAATGACAATCAAATTCTAAAGATAGATAGATAGATAGATAGATAGATAGATAGATAGATAGATAGATAGATAGATAGATAGATAGATAGATAGATAGATAGATAGATAGATAGATAGATAGATAGATAGATAGATAGATAGATACTTTATTAATCCCAAGGGGAAATTCACAAAATGTGAGCAAGCAAAAGGGGCCTTATGCTATCTATATTTGTTTTCCCTAAGTAAAGTGCAAAAAATGGTTGATTTGTTTTCCAAGTGAAACTGATACTCATAAAGTCCATGCCATGCCACACTTTTAATTTTGGAATGCATGATGAAGCCATGTGAAAGGCCGATGTCTGAACACAAGACTAGCTACGAACATCATTTGAATACAGCCGTTTTGATTAAAATTGTTATATTAATGCAGCAATTAAGTAGTGGTAAACCTCAAGAAAAACAAACAACAAACAACAAATGTGTGCATGGTAACAAAATGTTTGGGACAAAGTCACATTTTTTTGTTGATTTACCCCTCTGCTCCATAGTTTAAAATTAGAAATCAAACAATTCCTGTTTTTGTGGCTAACTATTGGTTTGCATACTGCACTGGGCCTCTGCAGATGTTTGGAAGATGGAACATTAAGAAGAGCCACATTTTAAGAATTTCAGGATTGAGCAGTTCAACAGCTGGTACTCCAGCATGGCCATGGTCCAGCTTTTGTACAGTCTCAAATACCAATGTGTGGTAACACTTTTTGCACTTTCTTTTTTGAGACAGACTCTGGTCATTGTTTTTTGACTCTGCAGAGAACTCTTTTTGATAAAGAACTTGATGCTATGCTTGATTTTTAAGTACTGTTTTTAGTATAGCCTTGAAGCATTCTGGCTTACAGTTCTGAAGTTCATGCATCATGAGTTCAATTTGTATAAAAGGATGCTGTCTCCTGCACGTTCTCCCTATGTTAGTTTACAGTGAGGTGCTCTTTCAATTTCAGGCAGTGTTTCTTAGTGTACCTGTGAGTAATGTTACACTGTACTTGTTCTGCCGAAGTCTCATGTGAGGTCCACCCTTCGTTTGAATGTCACTGTATCACGTCACTCATGTTGCTGTGTCATGAGCACTTGGGAGAAAAAAAAGGCATTTCAACTTCATTATTTTGTTTGAAAAAAAAAAAAAACAGCCCTATCAAACATATAAATGTGTGTCTCATGTGCAGAGAGCACATTGCATGTTTCAACACTAGAATCCCTGAAGCCTACGAAAAAAGTTGTAATGCTGGGCCACGTTAAATTCCTTCACACCTTTTCATCAGCGTCTTTGTTTTCCAAATGTGTCAATCAGCAACTGCAGCAGGCAGCCTCCTCACTCATCCCCTACCAAGGCAGCTGAAGTCAAGTCAGATGCTGAAGTCTTGTTATCTGGGTGTGAGGTGTCTGGAATTGTATAGGGTAAATAATATAATTATTTGGATGGCAAGAAATGTTGAACACATAACTAAAACAGAAACTTTTTTCATGTTATAGTAATAATTGTCAAAATGTTGACATGAAATGTATAATGTGTAAAGACCAAATATCAAATTAATACATATGAACAGCAAACAGCAAAAAATCCATTTAAAATAAACTGTCAATCAAAAGGTCAGCCGTTAAGAGAGCTGATAATGAAGAGCCACAGGAGATGCAGATTTCTGTGCTCAAAACACCTTAATCAAAAAAATCTACCTAGCAACACCAGTTGATGCACAGATGAGACTGCTTGCGTGGTGCAATGCTAAGAACTGCTGCCTTCCAATCAAGAGGTCGTGGTTTTGATATCGCAAGCTGTCATATCAACCGCCTACCGTAACCTGCTTTCTTTTTTCTTCAGTTAAATTCTTGAATAAAAGTGCACTTGTTTTGTTATACTTGTACCTTTTGTGAAAGTGTTTATTTCATATTTGTATTTCAGGCTTCACACATTATACATTTCATGTCTACATTTTGTCAGTTACTACTAAAACATGAAAAATGTTTCTGTGTTAATGACGTTTTTACATAGATTGTTGATGACACTGAACACACATGAAATGTATGTACAGTGACCCCCCGCTATATCACGGTTCAGCTATCACGCCCCCACTACGTTGCGGATTTATTAATACTATTATTATTACTAGGGGGCAGAACCCCCTGCTCGCTTCACTCGCCCACCCCCAGGTTTGGTTTACCGGATAAACAATTTAAAGAGATTGTTATTTTCATGGGAATTGTTACATATGCATTATTTTCATTTTTACTTTAAAACTTTTGTAAAAACAATATTTGTCCTTTATTTCCTGCCCCGGGCATGGTTAAATCTCTTTCTTGCGGCACTTATAACATTGTGAAGGGGGGTCTGAACACACGCTAAAGAGATGCAATCGGTTCAGCTGGTGTCTTACTGCTGCTGCTGGCCAGCTGTGTGTTCTGCTTGTCGCGCTTTGCATCAATCACTTAAAAGCCTGTACAGCAGCTGTCCTTTTGCCACTTCACGTCTCTGCCGCTCACTTTGTGAAGGGGGGGAGCTGAACGCACGCTAAGCAGAAGTGGACAGATCAGCTACTTGCTGCTTCAACCAAGATGCCTGTTCTGCTTGTTGCTCTGCGCGTTCTGTGGTGAGGGCTGAACGCACACTAAGGAGAAGTGCTCGGATCATCTGCTAGGTTTCTGCAGCTGGCAAGCTGCATGTTCTGCTTGTCGCCAAAAGCATTCCAACAACTGCTAGGTTAGATGTCAGTGAACTTGTTTTAAATTTTTTTAAAAGTAGGGCGTGTCATCAAATTGTCTGTCCGAGATGATCCGGTCTCAATTGCTTTGCTCAAACTAACCCCAGGCCCCCTCCCCCGAGGCGTGCTACACTCCCGCCAGTTCGCGTTGTAAACGTGTTTTTTTATGGGGGGGGGGGGCTTTTTAACTAAATGCAGGCTAAGGAGAAGTGGACTTTGTGCTGCTTCTGCCAAGATGCATGTTCTGCTTGTTGCTCTGCATGTCAATCATTTAAAAGCCTGTATAGCAGCTGTCCTTTTGTCTCACTGCCTTGTCTAGGGTGACGTTAAAATGTTTTATAATAGAGAGATGTTACTCATATCCTTATCCTGACATCCACATATCATTTGTGTTTACAAAGTGTGTTTTAATAAGTTTACATATGTTTAAACCGTAAGGGAGGAGTATTTTAAGGCTTAAACTATAAAAAAAAATGTGGTCTTTCTATATCATGGATTTTCACTTATCGCGGTGGGTCCGGAATGTAACTTCCGCGATAGGCGGGGGATCACTGTATTCCAAATGACGATGAACTATTTTACCCTATAAAGCTCCAGCACTTTACTCGAAGATAAACACTGAGCACTGAGAATCTTCTTTGCGAATTGAACTGCAGTAGTGGGCAGGGGGATGGTATACCAGGCTGCTTGCTGCTTATCGACACATTTACAGGACAAAAGACGCTAACGGAGAGGTAAGAAAGGATTTAAGGTGGGCCGGATTTACGAGTTTTCTCGTAGGCGCTGGTAATTCTAGTGTTAAAAGGAAGCACATTAGCTGGAGAGCTGCTGGTTTATTGGTTATCTGCATTTCATAATTAACTAACGTGTGGTTAAGAAAACAGGCAACAGTTAAAACTTAAATGCAGCTGCTAAAAACTAAAATAGTCAATTAAGGGTCGTGAATTGTAATAGGCAAGATAATTAAAATTAAGCCCAAAAAGCATATTGCTTTAGTAGTAAATAAATGGGTTCTAATTAATAAATTGGTTGAAGTGAGAACTTGCCGCCCCTCTGGTCCTCCAGGACAGTGATTGAGGAACCATGGTGTAGACTTTGTTGTGCAGGATTTTGCCCTTATTCACTACACACTTTTTGTCCCCAGATGTGTATTCTTGTTTGAGAATCATGTCTGTCCTCACAAAACTAGTGGATTGTTCCCAGTATAATTACCCCTCCAAACAGGAGCAACTGCCTCGTATGATATTTTGTATCTTGTTTATACTCATTCTCACCTTTTTTGGGGGTGTGTGAGTTTGGGTGGGATTGTAAACAACCGTAATTCGAAATGGGACAATGAAATCTCACAAGCTCTGTTGAATTCTGCAGTGGTGGAGAAGGAGTGGGGCAGATTATAATGTGAGCAAATTTCATTTGCTTGCAAGATGACGACGGCTTCTTACGATTCAAAAGTGGCCAAAAAACACCGGTTTAGGTGTTATGTTTCTGTATTAAGCTCTGCTCTCAGTGCCGTCTGTTTTCTGCCTTTTGCCCAGGGCTAAAAGCAATGGCATTATCCACAGTGCTGGAAAAGGCTGGTATGAAAATGTATGTATGTAATTATTTTATTCCATATGTAAAATGCAGAAAAAAAGCAACAACTAGAAAAATAAATAAAAACGCACTGAACTTCTGTGGGGTAGTTGCAGCAGAAGAAAAGTTGTATGAATTGCAGTACAACATCTTCAATGTATTGTACAAAATACAATGTTTTTCTGTGTCTAGCACTAAACAGAAATTGTTTCAAGGACTGACATGGAAAATAATTTTGAAAGTAAAGGTCAGGATGGGTAAATAATTATACGTACATAGTTACAAAGTGTTTACTTACTACTTCTGTAGCTGCGTTTTCCCAAAGTTTCTAAAATTCCTCAAAAAATGGGATTCAACAAAGGCCTGACGCGCAGAAATGATTCCACAGACAAAATATCTTTGTTTTTTGAAAGTTTAGTTAAATTTTAAAGTAAAACAGTTCACACAAAAAAGAAAATTAAAATAGCAAAAAAAGGAAAAAAATTTATAATAAGAAAAAATTCAGTTCAAAGCTTAATCTTGTTACATCTAAAATCGTTACTAATCACTTATAATTTCTGAACCACTTCAAAATGGTCAGAAAACTGTATGCTTATCCCATTTCTAACTTAAAAATGGATCTTTCAAGTCCCTGTTTACTGGGACCTGTTCTAAACACAACTAAAGCTTATTAACACACTGTTTCTCAGTTATAGCAAGAAGATTCTATCTCTTATAAACTTATACGGGGAAAAGACTATACCATTGTCTATGACTATGGAAGAAATTATATTCTATTCAAATAAAGCAAACATTAATATGAGTTTAACTTAAAACTTTAACTTTCTATGATTGGCTCTTACATTTCCAGCCCCTAATTGGCTATGCAGGAGCAGAGACAATTACTATACTTCAATATGAGCCAGTTACTTTTATATTAACTATTATTTTCAAATCATTAGCAATAATACTACAAACAAACATTTTAAAAATTTCATATTTCAAACATTGGCTGTTTCTTGAAGCAGGCAGTTTGTTCACGAGTCTGTCCAGTGTGCTGGTTTTGGTCTGCAAACAAACTCTTCTGACTGCACCTTTCGCATCTGGCATTATCTTGATGACTCAACCCATTACCGAGGACTTGTGAGGTGTAGCTTTATCTACAATTAAAACAACGTCCCCTGGTTCAAAATTTCTTCTTGGTGCAAGCCATTTTTGACGTTCTTGAAGTATTGGCAAATAGTCTTTAGTCCATCTTTTCCAAAACAAATCAGCCATGTATTGAATTTGTTTCCAGCATCTTCTTGGATATGGTTCATTTTCTGAAATGAGTTCGGGTGGTAATTTAGGTTTTGTCTTCAGTAACAACAAGTGATTGGGTGTGAGTGCTTCCAAATCATTTGGGTCAACTGATGTCTTTGTAAGGGGTGGAGTGGTGGCTCTGAGGCTAAGGATCTGCGCTGGTATCCCGAAGGTTGCCGGTTCGAATCCCCGTCAGTGCCAAAAGAGATCCTACTCTGCTGGGCCCTTGAGCAAGGCCCTTAACCTATAATTGCTCCAGGGGGCGCTGTACAATGGCTGACCCTGCGCTCTGACCCCAAGGGGTATGCGAAAAAAAAAAAAAACTAACAAACACTGTTGTAAGTCGCTCTGGATAAGAGCGTCTGCTAAATGATGTAAATGTAAATGTAAATGTAATTGAGTATTGATTCCACTCTACACATCATTGTAGGAAGGTTTTCATCATCGAGTGTTTGTTGATTTAGTGTTGAATTTAAGATCTTTCTTATGCTTCTGATTTGTCTTTCCCACACTCCACCTTGATGAGAAGCTGATGGTGGATTGAAAATCCATTTGATTTGTTCTTGCATCATAGCATAGCTAATTTTTTTGTGTTCCAATTTTTTAATAGCTTCTTGTAGCTCTCTTTCTGCTCCAACAAAATTTATTCCATTGTCTGAGCGCATGATTTTACCTTGTCCTCTTCTATCTGTAAATCGGAGTATGGCTTGGATACAAGAATCAGTGTCTAAGATATATGCGATCTCTATGTGCGCAGCTCTGGTTGTTAAACATGTGAAGATTACTCCGTACCTCTTGACTAGGCTTCTTCCTCTTTTGACTAGGAAGGGGCCAAAATAATCCACTCCAACATTTGTAAACCGTGGTTGGTTTGGTGCTAGACGATCTTCTGGCAAATCTGCCATTTTTTGCTCACCTATTTTCGCATTGTATCTTCTGCGCGTTGTGCACTTTGAAATTATTTTTCTGATAGCTGAATTCGCTTGAGGTATGCAGTATTTTTGGCGTAGCTGTGCGAGCACATAGTTGCGCCCACAATGTCCAATTCCTTTATGAATGTGTTGCAATATGAGAGAAGCAACATGTGAATGCTTGTATAGAATTGCAGGATGTTTAGCTTCTTCGGGCATTGCAGCTTTGCAGAGTCTTCCTCCAACTCTTAGTATTCCATCTTGTATGATCGGGTCAAGTTTATAGATTTGACTGTTCTTTTTACAAGTCTTTTTCTTTAACTCTTTTAGGGCTAATTTTTTTTTTGTTTCTTTTCTCCCAGGGCTGAATATTTTTCCAAAAACTAACATTTTTTAAAAAAGAACACAAAGCAATTGTTTAACATATCAAATCAACAAAAAATATTTACTTTTGACAAATGTTACTGTCTTGCATGTTGTATGAGCCTGCATACTCTATGATTTCACATACATATCACATACATTTTACACAGCAAAGTCTGATCTCGCTCAAAGCAGCCAATTTCAGTCATTGCCACATTGCACTCCTTACAATATGTGTTGTTTTGATGCCTATTTTTCAATTGTCTGTTGCTGCATTTTCTAACATATATTGTTAGTGTGTACTGTAGAGAGACAAGTCACCCATTTGCCATCGTGCCATGCCACTGCCACCAAGTTTTCTGCCTGCATGAAAACCGTATTGTCACCTCTTTTCATCTTCTGAAACTTTATGAACTTTATGTATGGCATTATAGCCTGGCTCACCCCATGGGATTTGCTTCTGTTTATTACAGAAGTGAATAAAACTTTGCAGCAGCACGTACCTAAGCCACCAGGGGACAAAACACGTTTGGACCAATGCTCCCTGAAGTTATATCACCAGTTCTGTCCCATCTCTATTTGTAATGCCACAGCGCGCTTCATCTCGTCTTTCGTTGTGGGTTTCCACTTTGAAAAACGAGAATGCGATGCAAACGCAGCCCGCGATTCAAAAAAAATCTCTGCCTACCTGTTTGTCTCGTCTGACAGTAGCTGAAAAGCAGCATCAGGAGAGAGCAGCCTGAAGTACAGCAGCTGGTGATCTGTCGTGTCCAAAAGCAAGCCATGCCGTCTTGTAAACTCCGGTAGCCAGATCGGCTCTCAACGGATCAATGTATGTGTATTTATCCCATGCGAACCTTGCCGTAGATGCATCGGCTGCGCGAAGGCACTCAACTGGCAGCAGATCCGCTGGCGCGGCATCGGCTGGTGTCTGATCAGCTGATGCCTGCTTCTAACTCTCTTGCTCGATCTCCTGATCACTGCCAATAAAGTCCGATTCTGAAAAATCAAGAGTCCGACTCCGCGATAATGCGCAAAACAACGTCTGCCAAGTGCTTTCTTTTCTGCACTTGCTTCGCTGCCTTTTCACATGTCGGTGCCATCTTGCCTTTGTTTGCATTTCGCAACTCACGCACACGCAATGTTTATTTGCCGAGTCAACGAGTCTAGCATTCCTCCAAGCACAGAGGGAATGCCTGTGACGTGACAGTGAGATTTGTCGCCATTAACAGCTGATTGTCGCCCTCTATCCCTGGATGTCGACTTTTGTCGACATTCGCCTTCAACCCCTCCTGTCGACAAAAGTCGACATCCGCCCTAAAAGAGTTAAAGCCTTTAATTCTTCTGGAAATTCTTGCTGTTGACTCAGGCGGATAAGCTCTGTTTCAGCTTTAACTAAGTCGTCTAGAGAAATTGGACTTGTTTTTAGAGTCAGTTTATACCTTTTTATGTGCTTTGCGATGAGTGATTTTTGTTCTTCTGGATTACCTTTAGTTTGACTGACTTCTAGTTGGAATGTTTTTCTTTTATTTCTTAAGTTCAGCATTAAGTCTTTAAACTTGAGAAACCAAGCCACTGCTTTCTTCAAGCGATGCCAATCCGAAAAATAGGTGATTAGTTTGTTGATGGGCTCGGTTGCTTCCTCTGTTTTTGTCATGTTAACTGTACCCGTTTTAACTTCTGGATCATCTTCAAGGAGTGAATCGTTCGGTTGATCTGGTCTTTTTGGCCACTCCCTTTCAGGCTTCAATAAGAAAGTTGGACCTTGTGACCATGTAGTGCTTTTGAGAAAGTTTTCTATGCTTAGCCCTCTGGATGCTTGATCAGCCGGGTTAAGGGCAGATGTGACATACCTCTACTGTGAAGGCTGTGAATGATCTCTGATCACGGAGATTCTGTTGGCAACAAAGGACTTGAACCGAGTGCTTTCATTTGAAATGTATTTTAGCACCGTGGTGCTGTCAGTCCAAAATGTAGATTCTTCTACGGGCATTTGAAGCTCTCCTTTAAACATTTTGTCCATTTTAACTGCCACAACGGCTGCTGTCAGCTCCAATCTTGGAATCGTGACCTGTTTCAATGGTGCAACTCTTGACTTGCCCATCAGGAATGAACAATGCTTTTTGCCCTCTTCGTTGGTTAAAACAAGGTAAGTGACAGTGCCATATCCATCTTCACTAGCATCTGCAAAATGGTGCATTTGTGCTGTCTTTATGGTTCCAAACCCTGTAGGTTTGAAGCATTTGTTCACTTTATAGCCTGTAAGTAACTGCAAATCGTCCAACCATTTCTTCCATTTCTGAATGTGTTTGACTTCTACTTCTTCATCCCACCCAAATTTCTCTTTGCATAAGTCTCTTAGAATAAGTTTTGCTGGCAGTAGGGCAGGTGCTAAAAAACCAAGTGGATCATAAACTGAGCTAACAACAGACAGAATACCACGCCTTGTAGCGGGCTTGTTTTGTAACTTAATCTGAAATTTGAAACTGTCCATTTCTGTGCACCACTGGACACCCAGGGCACGCTCTGTGGGAAGGAGACTGTGGCTCAAGTCTAAGTCCTTTTGTTCATGAGCTCTGTCTTCTTCAGGAATAGACAATAAAACTTCTCTGTTGTTACTCACCCACTTAGTCAACTGAAATCCTCCTTTAGGCATAGAGCTTGGAGGTCCTTTGCCAGCTTTATAGCTGGTTCTTCTGTTGTTACTGACCTTAAACAGTCATCCACGTAGAAGTTATTGAGAACGGTGTTAACAGCTTCCTCAGGAAATGTATCTCTGGCGTCTTCGGCTATTCTACGCAAAGCATAAGAAGCACAACTGGGTGAAGAAGTAGCACCAAAAAGATGTACTGTCATTTTGAATTCTTCAAGGTCTTTACTTAGATTACCTTCAGGCCACCATAAAAAACGTAAAAGATCAGTGTCTTTATCTGGTACTTTAACTTGGTAGAACATTGACTTAATGTCTGCCATTAATGCTACTGGCTCCTTTCTGAATCTTGTAAGGACGCCAATGAGTGTGTTAGTTAGGTCGGGGCCTTTTAATAATTGCTCATTAAGTGAGATTCCCTGGTAGGTGGCAGTGCAGTCAAAGACCACTCGAATTTTATTTTTCTTTGGATAATACACACCGTGATGTGGGATGTACCACACTCTGCCTTCATTGCAATTCAGGTTTTCTTTGGGTACCTTGACAGTGTAACCCTTGTCAATAATGTCTTTCATGAAGGCTTTATAGTCTCCGTGGAAACCTGAATTTTTGCTCAGCTTTCTTTTAATTCCAATAGCACGCTGTTCAGCAATACAGCGATTGTTTGGCATTTTCAGTGTTTCATCCTTCAAAGGCAAATTTAAACAAAAATGGCCACCTATCAGTCTCGCAGATTCTGAGGCTATGTGCATGAACTTGATGTCCTCCTGTGACATTTCCTCCTTTTCTTCACAGCTGCGCTCTGGAAAATCTGTGTTATACTGCTGCAGCAACATATCCTCAATCTCTGTTATTGACACACGATTGATTGAATGTTTGGTCATCTTTGTTATACTGCTGCAGCAACATATCGTCAATCTCTGTTATTGACACACGATTGATTGAATGTTTGGTCATCTTACCACTTTGTTTTGTGAAGTTATCTATCTTTTTGTATGGTCCACCAACCACCCATCCAAGTGCAGTCTTCGTAGCATGAGGTCCTCCTCCTTGGCTAGGTATGATTCGTGACTTCTCAAGGATTTCTGGGTAGTTGATTCCTATTAAAATATCAACTTCAGAATCAATATGAGTTAGATGTACCTCTTTAAGATATTCCCACTTATCGATATCTTCTTGTAGTGGAATATTTTCTTTGTCCACTGGAATGGAGACCTGTGTAAAGACCTTTGGCAAATCAATATATTTATCATCATTTATACCACAGACTTGTAAATCTGATAAGATAGAACTTTGTGTTAGCACTTTTGAATCATCATCATAGTTATTCATAGTTTTGAGGAATACTTGTGTTCTTCTCCCTTGAAGGTTTAATTGTCTCTGGAGCCTTTCAGTGCATATTGTTACTGTACTGCTGAGGTCTATAAAGGCGTATGTTTATACATACCTTTCACTTTTCTTAGATTTTACCTTAACAGGAACTACTTGCAATGCGTACTCTTCTCTGGCCCCAGTAAAGGCACAAGTTCCAGTCTCGGTTTCCCTTTCAGTAAATGTCGCCACACTAGCTGTAGTTTTAGATGTTGCTCCGGAATCTTTTTTGATATGCAGGATGTCTGGGTGTTGAAAAGAACATGTCTGACATTTCATTCTTTCTTTACAGTTCTTACCAAGGTGCCCCTGTTTGAGACAACGAAAACATAAACCTTTAGATTTCAAAAAGTCAATTCTTTCTTTGTGCGGCAATTCTTTGATTTTACTACATTCAGCAAGGATATGCTGCCCATTGCAGAATACACAAGGATTTTTAAATGCACGTGTATCATTAACAGTCTTTTCAACCAAGGTTTCTCTTGCCTCCTTTTCATCGACATCGGTAAAAATACTTCCCGATCTCTGTCTTACTTTTGTCAGTCTTTTCTTTTTTCTCCGTGCTACCTTGTGAAACATCTCCATAAAAGGGGTCCATCATCATCATTGACGATGTAGAAAGGTGATCAATACCTGCCCTTCTTGCTTCCTTTTCTTTAAATTTAAAGGCCCAGCTTCGCCACTTGTCTCGTAAAGTATATGGGAGCTTAGAGATTATTATACGAATATTTGGATTGTCATTGAATGCGTTGCGACTCCCTGCGCTTGTCATTGCGTCTACACAGCTATCAAGAAAGAATGAATATTCTCTCAGACCTTCACTATCATTTTGTTTTATTTGAGGCCACTTCAATGCCCTTTCCATGTATGCATCAGCTATGAATACTTCATCACCAAAATAAGTTTCAAGTTGCTTTCTGGCCTTTTGATAACCTCGAATTGGTGGCAGTCGCACACCGCCTTTAACTAAGTCCTGAGCAGGACCTCTTGTGAATTGGATCAAATAATCTAATTTATCTTGAGGGTTCTGTAACACATCCCCAACAGCGTTATCAAAGGCCCTAATAAAGTCTGCATAAGCCAATGGGTCACCTGAAAATAAAGGGACTTGCCTGTGTGGTACTTCACCACGCAGCGCTGGAGGTGGTGGAGTAGTAGCTATGTTTTGTTGGGTTAACGATTTAGCCATTTCAATAATTACTTTCTGATATTCGGCTTGATTTTTTTGACTTTCAGATTGATTCTTCTGATATTAGATTTGATTCTGCACTAGCACGTCAACAAGATCTTGTTTGTAAGTCTGCGAATGGGCCCCTGAGATAATTACTGGTTGTTCCTGCCTTTCCACTTTAGCTTTAAGGTTTTGTAGCATTTGTATTATACTATCTAGTTCGGTGCGTTCAAGTGTGACTGTCGAAGAGGGTGATGATGCCGTAGCGCTTTTCTGGGCTAAAGAGTCCAAAGCGCGCTTTAACTGCGGAGAAGCCTTTTGCACCTTTGACTTTGAGCGATCCCGTTCTTGCAATTGCATCTCTTCGAATTTGTTAACTAGCTGTTCGTCGGATGTGTGTGTTAGCAGTCTATTTGCATCCTTCAGCCATAGCTTTGTAACATTAATAAATTAGTTCCAGTTCTTAGAGCTTTCGGCGAATGTCGTTTTCTGTTTTTTAATTGCTTTACTTAGTGTTGATATTTGCCTTTGATGCAACTCCTCTATCTCACTGTGCGTCTCGCAAAAATTTTCAAGTCTTTCTGCTGCTTCTGAATGATTTTCTGGAGTATCTTTAAGACTTTCTATTTCAGCTATAAGCACAGAAAGTTTATCTTTCCTCTGACTTATGTGACCTTTAAGATCTCCGATTACATTCTCTGGCTTAGAGCCTGTACTTAGATCACTACTAACTTCACTTGAGTTATGCTTTAACATTGCCATAACGACAACAAACGTCACAATCGGCACGTTCCATCAAAGTAGTTACTTCCTTATAGCGAGGCTTCAAAAACTCGGGCAAAGGCAAAAGCAATCATCCACAAAGTCTTTTATAATATCACAGTCTCTTAAAATCTTCTCAAGTTCAAGTGCGGCGACCTTGCTTTCATTACGATAACGCAGAGATAGAAGGTAAGAGCACAGTACCTCAGGATGACTCAGTTCTTTTTCTTTCGTTGACGAGATCTGGAGCAGAAGCGTCCTTAGATGGTAGATTCCAGATTCAAGGCTTTAAGATGGCAAGTTTTCTGACGAAAATGTAGCTGCGTTTTCCCAAAGTTTCCAAAATTCTGCAGCTCTAACTCAAAAAATGGGATTCAACAAAAGCCTGACGCGCAGAAATGATTCCACAGACAAAATATCTTTGTTTTTTGAAAGTTTAGTTAAATTTTAAAGTAAAACAGTTCACACAAAAAAGAAAATTAAAATAGCAAAAAAAGGAAAAAATTTATAATAAGAAAAAATTCAGTTCAAAGCTTAATCTTGTTACATCTTAAATCGTTACTAATCACTTATAATTTCTGAACCATTTCAAAACGGTCAGAAAACTGTATGCTTATCCCATTTCTAACTTAAAAATGGATCTTTCAAGTCCCTGTTTACTGGGACCTGTTCTAAACACAGCTAAAGCATATTAACACATTGTTTCTCAGTTATAGCAAGAAGATTCTATCTCTTACAAACTTATAGGGGGAAAAGACTATACCATTGTCTATTGACTATGGAAGAAATTATATTCTATTCAAATAAAGCAAACATTAATATGAGTTTAACTTAAAACTTTAACTTTCTATGATTGGCTCTTACAACTTCAATGTGATATATTACGTTTGTGTGTATTTATTAATTTCTAAAAATATTACTTCTACTACAAACCTTGTTTTGAGAAATTGTTTTGATACAACAGACTAAATGTTTCCAAAAAGGGACACTATGTTTCCAAAGAGGAGGATGCCTTGTGCCAAAGAGTATAACTTTTCAATGCTAATGGTAAATGACATCTAAAGTTGGTATGATAGCTGAGAGATGGGGACACAAAAGAAACGTGATTGCGTAAAATGTCTTGGTTATGTACTGTAAAATCCCATTTTTTGAAAAGAAACCCCAAAGCACAAATTTTTGTGTTTTATTTAGTTTTAGTTTTAAACAAAGGTTTAAATCTAAATATTATTACTTTCTTTTAAACATTTGAAGTTTTGTACTTTAGCCATTTGCAGCACCTTTATTATATATACAAAGTTGTAACATTGCACTTACACTCTGAGGTGGCAAGTTACACATTACAGCTGTGCTGAAATGAAGTCTGGACTTAATCAAGTCAAACTGTATTTACCCCTTTGTTCCTTACCAACTCTCCAATCAAGCTCCCCAGTCGATGGTAAAAATAAACAATTTGGGCACAGGTAAAAGGTTCAGAATGTAAATTAAATGAATATATTGGAAAAAGAATGAACTATGACAGCAGAGAAATCCCTGTATTCCCTGTACCCTGACACAGAGACATCCCAGTATTCCCCATCCCAATGCAGGTCCAAATATATACAGTGTTAGAGAAAAGGAAAAAAAAATGACATGCCCAACCTCCCTTGTTTTCCCCTTGTCTTAACCAAAAAACATATAATTTACAAAACAATAAACAAACATTCATATATACACAAAACAGTCCTTTAAAAGCACGGAAACTGTGGATATGAGAAATGGATAAGAACAGCCAAGTCCCAAATAATGATAATGATAGAAAATCTGAATGCAATGTAAAAGTATGAATTGACACAGTCTCACTGACGACTCTCGTTTAGCACTGTAACAGCTCAGGGAAATGGATGATGAAAAAGTCTATCTTACTGCCATGTGTAACTGGATAAGCAGTGATGATCTGTGAATGCTTTCGACAAAAGAATAGCAGTGCTTGTGATGGATCATGGCCATCTTATGTTTTCTCCCTTCTTCCTCCTTCGAAAATGCACAGTCTTACCTTATAATGTACACAACCCTGGAACTAAACAGGAAACCCCACCTCCTAAAGAGTCAAGTGCAGTGCTTGGTGATGTCCTTGCTGAAGCAGTGCGGAACCTCTTTCTCAGGCACATATACATTTTATATGCAAATAAATGGTCAAACAAACACAATTGACATTTTATGTAGCCCCACTACAGAGTAATAGCCATTTATTTTTGGGTATGTAATTTAGTTGCAATAATGCCAAAAACACCTTGTTGAATAAAGAGTTACTGTAGGTAATAAGTTTTGCATTCTTATAACCTACTTATTAAATATTATTTAACACACATACCACAATAAAGCTTTGAATATTAACTGATCATGGCTGCCTACAATGACAAAGAACGTCTTGTTAGTGTGAGGTGGGCTTTACAGCAGTCAAGTCTAAAGAGTTAAAGCAGCACTATTTTGTAATCTAAGGCCACTCATCACTATATTACAGTTTTTAATTGCTGTATGTTTGTGAGACATCTAAATATAATTCAGTATGTCTTAATGATGATTAGTATTTTCAAACACAGCTTCAGTTATTAGTTCTTTTCTAAGAATAAAAACAATTATCACATTCTTTAAGACAGCACAAAAAAACAAATCTTAACAACAAAAAAATAACGTATGTAAAATATTTGCTTTATGTGACTTTTCTAGGTTTAAAAGCAGGAGATGAAATCTTGGAACTTAATGGCAAGAATGTCAACAATCTGCATTTGTTAGACGTTAAGACTATATTCTCTCAACCATCATTCTCCATGACAGTTTTCACAGTTCCAGTGGACACAACTAAATGTTCCTTAACTGTACCTCCCTGTCGATTAATTGTTGATGAGGCATATAAGGATATTTTTTCTCAAAGTCAAGGTATGTTTTTTGTTTCTTGTATGAAATATTACTTTAAAACACATTCTTTTGTTTCCTCTCAACTTTTTCTAAAGACAATAAGATCTGTTTCAAAATTTTATTGTACATTATGTCATGTTATGTTTTTACATTAAAAATGTTTTACTCGGCTTGAAGTGAACATATATATTCTTACTGTTTTGAAAGTTCCGGAAGAGCAGAAGGAGCAGGAAATTGTTGTTAGAGATAGCAAAATTGGGTTTACTCCTGGCCTGTAATGCCTTTTTTGTTTTGTTTTTTTGTTAAATTTTAAAGATAAATAAAAAGTTTCAAATAAGCTTCACTGAGCAGCATGCAGCTTATGTACACATGATTTCCTGTCTTAATATTGATTTTAATTTTCTTAAATAATTGTAATATCTATAAAGTAGCAAATATAGTAAAAATTATATTAAACATTTTGATATATTATGTTACAAAATATTACATAGCTTTAAATTTTTAATTGGTTTACACTATAGAACACAACAGACAAATTAGTTCTTGAAATGTACAGTTAGGCCCACAAGTATTTGGACACTGACACAATTTTCATAATTTTGACTTTGTATACCACCACAATGGATTTGAAATAAAGCAGTCATTATGTGATTCAAGTGTAGACTTAAATCAGGTTTAATTTCAGGGATTTGCCAAAAGTATTGTATGAGCCATTTAGGAATGACAGCTATTTTTCTGCATAGCCAAACCCACAAACCCCCCATTTCAAGCCATTCCCAAACCCCCACCCCCTCATTTTAAGGGGATCAAAAGTATTTGGAGAAACCAAATATTGAAAATCCTTTACAGTTAATGACTGTCAGAGTGGATCCCATGGCCATCTTCAAGTGCTGGTTTTCCACCATAGTGATACTTTGCCAGGCCCTTACTGTAGCTGTCTTCAGTTGCTGCTTGTGTGTTGGATTTTCTGCCCTCAGTGTTGTCTTCAGTAAACGAAATGAATGTCCAATTGGGTTGAGGTCAGTTGACTGACTTGACCAGTAAAAAATATTCCACTTCTTTGCTTTGAAAAACACTTGGCTTGCTTTCAGAGTATGTTTTGTTGTCCATCTGTACTGTGAAGTGTTTTTCTATCAGTTTTGCAGCATTGGCTGAATATGAGCAAATAGTATAGCCCTGTATGCTTCAGAATTCATCTTACTGTTTCTGCCAGTAGTCATTCCCTCAATAAACACCAGTGACTGACTGCCATTGGCATCCATGAATGATCATGCCATAAACTGCCTCCACCATGTTTCTCAGATAATATAATAATTCATTGGATCATGGCCTGCTTCTTCTTCTCCATTCTCTTCTCTTTCCAACTTTCTGGTATACTGTATATTGATCTTAGTTTCCTTTGTCCAAAGAAAATATTTCCAGAACTGGACAGGCTTTTAAAAAATGTTTCCTGGTAAAGTCTTATCTGTCCTTCCTATGCTTGAAGTTTACCAGTGGCTTTCAACTTGTGGTAACCCCTCTGTCTTTACTTTCATGACTTTGGCAATGATAGGTCTACCTCCCAGATAGTGTTTTTGGTTTGGCTAAATGTTGTGAAGGGGTTCTTCTTCACCAAGGACAGAATTTTACAATCATCCAGAACTGTTGTTGTCTATGGTTTTCATCACAGAATTTCACCAGTGTGTTCCTTCTTTTTAAGAATGTATCATATGGTTGATTTGACCACTCCTTGTGTTTCTGCTGTCTCTCTAAAGGGTTTGTTTTGTCTCCTCAGCCTAATGATGGGCTGTTTTTACTTGTATGGAAAGTGCTTTGGACCTCATATTGAGAGTTCATAGTGACAGCTTCCAAATGCAAATTCCATACTTGGAATCAATTCCAGACCTTTTACCTGCTTAATAATTAATTAAATAATGAGGGAACTGTTTCAATCCAAATGTCCAAATACTTTTGAGCCCCTGGAAATGATGAGGCTGTGCAGAAAAATATATATCATTCCTAAACAGCTTATGCTATATTTTTGGTAAACCCTTTAAATTAATGCTGAAAGTCTACACTTCAATCACATTTTGATTGCTTTGTTTCAAATCCATTTTGGTGGTGTACAGTGCTAAAATTATGAAAATTGTGTCACTGTCCAAATACTTACAAATTCTGAACAAGTCCAAATTGTATTATGTAATATCATCTACTGTTGAATTCTGCTGTGTACTTGTAATATTACTATTGCACTATTGTATTGAGGATTACTTGTGTTTTGTTCTGTGTATTATATTGTATTTACCCCCTTTTTTTTGACACCCACTGGCATGCCCAGCCTACATGGAAAGGAGTCTCTCTTTGAACTGCCTTTCCCAAGGTTTCTTCCATTTTTTCATTACAAGGGTTTTTTTTTTGTTAGTGTTTCCTTGTCTTTTAAGAGAGTCAAGGCTTGGGGACTGTCAAAAGGCAGGGCCTTTTAAAGCCTGTTGCGGCACTCCTTGTGTGATTTTGGGCTATACAAAAATAAATTATATTGTGTATCGTACTGAACTTATGGACCTAACAATCTGTAACAAGGTGGTGGCTGTGGTGCACTCAACAAACGTACAGATCAAATACATTACCCAAACATGCATGGCCTGGGTTGCATCCAAAATAGTGCCGTGATGACATCACTCTTTAAAATGATAAAATAAATAAGCCAATGAGAGATACACATACAGAAATTTCAAAAATGAACTAAATCTCTTCTAGACGGATCAAAGCAAAGATTAATTTGGTTTTAATTTGAATTAAGCTACTAATATAAACACCACTGGTGGAGGAATTGCTTAATTAAAGGTCTAATTAGGCTCTCTATTGTTTTATCAATTGATTTTGATTTTGTTTAATGATTCTGGTTTAAGAGATATCCCACAACAGGAATTTTGAGTAGCTGTTACAAAACAATGCAATATTAGTTGGGATGAAACAATCTGCAATTTAAAAATCACGATGCTATAGCCTGGATTGTGCTTTTATTATTGAAGCAGGAAGTTCTGCTTCGAAATTTGGGATAAAATTAAAATCCCCTCTAGTTAGGATAAAAAAAAAAATCCTTGCTTTTCTGAAAAATTATCTGTTATTAACAAAGGCTATTGTTTTCTTTGTACACCAGGGGCCTCATGTATAAACGGTGCATACACACAAAAATATTGCATACCCCCATTTCCACACTCACTTCAAGATGATTGAAAACTAAACTTGGCATAAAGTTATGCACATTCTCACACCAGCCTTACTCTGTGTGTATGCAAGTTTCCCCTCGGGTTTGCAAATTGGTGGCATCCAGAGTCAAAGCAATGCTACTATTCCTGTGTGGTTTTCCATTCTTTTTTAGATTCATATACCTGACGCGGCTTTATCAAATACACAGAAATTAACTGCTTGTTGTCTATAAATTTAAGGCATCTTATTGTAATCAACCTGTAACAATATAATGGTCCACAGAATGGCCAAACTTTTCCAAATACCATAGCTGCTTTTACATTGTTAATCTAAGTGCACCACTCAGAGTATTTTAACCCACTGTATGTGAGTGTGGAATCACAGCTATACAGTATTGGATTGAAAAGTTCTATGGTGAGCTGTGTCAAGAGCGCCGAAGATTATTAGGATACAGCATCTACCCTGGAGAACAATTATAGCACACGCTGCATCGGCCATGCGCAGAGTCTATTTGCACTTCTCCCATTCGGCAAATGTTTCAGAGTCTTTCCTGCACGGACTTCGAGGTTCAGAAACAGTTTCATCCCAAGAGCTATAAATGCACTCAATCAGTCCATCAAGTGCTCCAGGTAGAACTGTTTATACTTAGAATTACAATTACCTCAGTGTAAACTTGCACCACAGCTGTAATATTACACAACCTGAGCCACTTTATGAACCTCTCCATTAGCGTCTTTTGTTTTGTAAATGTGTCAATCAGCGCAGGCAGCAAGCAGCCTGCTATCTCATCCCCCCCACTGCTGCTGCTCAATTTGGGAAAAAAGTTTCCCAGCTCAAGACTCTTTATCTGGTTGTGAGATGCCTGAAATTGTATAGGGTAAATAATATATCATTATCCCCCCGATCTGACACTACTGTTTTCAAATAAAGATGTGCTATAACAGAGCTGATCTGGAACTCGGATGAGGATGAGGGTTCTACATCAGAGGAAGAGAACAGAAGCCCTCCCCGCAAGAAACGTCTACTCACACTTAAGAATGACGCAGCTGCACCAGGCGCAAAGGTGAAAAATGGCACCGTTTGGATGCAGCAAGAGGTCGGGCGTCATCCTGCCAGTGAATCTGACACATGCATGTCCTGCAACGAAACAGCAGGGCATGCCGAGCTCACCAAGGTATGATGCAAAGTTCTGTTTGTGATTATGTTTTATGATGTCCTTTATATGAAAAACATTTATGTGTTACTTATGTAAAAGCCACATCGAGTTGTCATTTACCTATATTTATTTACTTATCTTTCTACAGTGTAAAGTCAAAGTAGACTGCAGAACTTCCTGTATTTGATCGACATAGGCATGCTGACAAAGTACATGTGCAATGTTACTTCTTATTCAGGAAAAGATCCCAGTCGTCGCACGGGAGAAAGACTTTCTGAGACTAAATTCATAAAGCTTATGAAACCGTTTCTGGACAAAGGCAGAATCGTAAGAACAGTTGCATAAAGTGTGACATGCTGACTATGTCAGCATGCAATGTGTCAATCAAACACAGGAAGCTCTGCAGTCAACTTGTGACTTTGTGCTGTAGGAAGATAAGTAAATAAATCAAGGTAAACAACAGTCGATCTGGCTTTTATATAAGTAACATATAAATAAATGTTTTTCATATAAAGACCATCACAAAACACAATCACCATCATGATTTGCCAAGCCAAGCTCGGCATGCCCTGCTATTTCGTTGAATGATATGCGTGTGTCAGATTCACTGGCAGGATGACGTCTGACCTCTTGCTGTATCCAAATTGTGCCATCTTTCGCCTTTACGCCTGGTGCAGCTGCGTTATTCTTATGTGTGAGTAGACGTTTCTTGTGAGGAGGGCTTCTGTTCTCTTTTATCGATGTAGAACCCTCATGCTCATTTGAGTTCACCTCTGTTATAGCACGTGTTTATTTGAAAGCAGCAGTGTCAAATTGGTGGGGAGCGTGAATGTGACTGAAAGAATAAAACTGAATACAAAAAAAAAAAAAACACTAACCTTTACGAGTACCATAAATTACACCGGCTGTTACAGACTCAAATCAAATGTATGTTTTTATTCTATAATAGTAACAATAAAAGCAACTCACTACTCAAAACAGTAATTCTAGGAGGTGCCCAGAATCAAACCGGCAACCTCTTGATTATGAGTCAGCAGTTCTTACTACTGCACCAAGGATTGCGCCCATGAGTCAAGGTATAGCTGCGATTTTTGTGAGACGATTTACCACAAATTACCGTACAGACCGGTTTCGAATCCCGCTCGTGGCACATTACTGAATAGAAGAAAATACAGGTAAAATTACAACGAACTGCCAGGGACCTAAAAAATATTTTGTTGTAATGAAAATTTCGTAGTAATGAGATTCTGTATTTATCACTATAGTGCTTTCTTTAACTTGTGTCCTAGCATTTGCAATCATTTCAAAAGCTTCTTTCACATTAATTTTAATCTCCTCCTGTCTACAAGTAATGCTGACAAGAATTTTTCTCAGCATTTCCTTGAAATAATACACTTTCAGGCTGAGTGATGCCCAAATCCAATGGCTGATGCACTGCTGTGCAATTGGGTGGGAGGAATTCAACTCGAACATTATCTAAATGTGGAAGCATGTTGTGGGCAGCACAGTTATCAATCAGAAGCCAAAACATCCTTTTCTTCTTCTTCTTCATATTGTGAGGTTTCTGAACTCTTTTGGGACCAACCCCCACCCAATGGGACGACACGCTGAAGTGCGTCCTGAGGTGCAATCACCACGTCTGTGGAAGATTGTTCGTCCGTTGCTGGGGCAGGGCAACAGCAGGCTCACAGCGCTGCAGAGAAGTGCCACAGAAGCAAATCCTAAAAGATTGTGGTCACGCTATAAGTCCCTGTCTTGCACCCCAAAACATGAGGATGAGTCTCCGTACTTAAGCAAAACCAGCTTTATTCAGCTTGAAACAGGGACAGTAGGTTTATTTATTGTAGCGTGATCTACCACTCTCCTACACACAGACACAGCAGTTAGGCAAGGTTGTGGCTAGGTTAGTGGCCAAATAATACTGTTCCCTGCATTTACAATGTTCCTTGCATCATCCATCGAGATCTTTTCTGTTTGCTTTGGCGGCAAGCTGCAGCAGAGCTGTGAACCTGCTGTTGCCCCGGCAATGGATAAACAAACAGTCTTCCACAGATACGGTGATCGCACTTCAGCGTGTTGTCCAGTTTGGGGAGGTCCCAAGAGAGTTTAGAAACCTCACATTTTCTTGAATGAGTGGCGCATTAATAGGAATGTTTCTTGAACGAGCATCACTGAACCACAAAAAAACTTCTTTATCGACGTCTTGCAGCAGTTTGCATATGTTTGCAACACGAGATTTTTTTTGCTTTTTTTGCTCAGTTGTCAGTGTTGATGGCGAAATTCCAAATTCACTGGCAATGTCTTTTTTTTTCTAATATGAAATGTCGTTTATTCATGTCTGCCATTTCTATAGGAGGGTGACAATGAGTTAAATTCCAATGGATGTTTATCAAATGTGATGACCAATAAGCAAAAGGTATCACTGAAAACCACAGAAAACAAAAATTGCACAAAAAAAAAAAAACAGTACAAGGAAAGTTTGAAGAAAGAAAAAAAATTTACCCTGTTTCAGTTTGGGGATCATTGTGCACAACTGAGCTGTGACCACAGAACTAACTCTGCTCTGTGGATGATTCATTTAGGCATTTTAAAGCCTTTTTGGCACTTCGTTGTAATGAAAATATCTGCTGAATGTATTTCGTAGTACCGAGATTTCAATAGATTTGTGTCATATGGGGAAACTGTCAGGACCATATAAATACTTTGTTGTAATGAAAATTTAGTTGTAAAGATATTCATTGTAACATAATTTTACCTGTATCTCTAAAATAAATTAAAAAAAAAAAAACTTTCTTGTCTACGAACGGTACTTTGAATCCTGCATTGCAGATGTACAGTAGTTGTTTGTTTTTCTTTTTTGATGAAACAAAACCCTTTAATGAATCATTAATTTGTCAAGGAACACATGGACAACAAGCATAGTTAAATATCACACTTAAACAAACTGCCTGCCCATTCTATTAAATCCATCCATCCATCCATCCATTTTCCAACCCGCTGAATCCGAACACAGGGTCACGGGGGTCTGCTGGAGCCAATCCCAGCCAACACAGGGCACAAGGCAGGAACCAATCCCGGGCAGGGTGCCAACCCACCACAGGACACACACAAACACACCCACACACCAAGCACACACTAGGGCCAATTTAGAATCGCCAATCCACCTAACCTGCATGTCTTTGGACTGTGGGAGGAAACCGGAGCGCCCGGAGGAAACCCACGCAGACATGGGGAGAACATGCAAACTCCACGCAGGGAGGGCCCGGGAAGTGAACCCGGGTCCCCAGGTCTCCCAACTGCGAGGCAGCAGCGCTACCGACTGCGCCACCGTGCCGCCCATTCTATTAAATCATGATTACAAAAAATAATAATGCATTTCACTTATATAGCACAATAAAAATGAAAGCACAATAAGAATGAATAAAGAATAGTGCACAGCCTTGTGTTTGTATGTATTTATAAAATTTGGGAAGTAACATATTCTAGTTGATGTGGACATTTAATTAATTTGAAGTAGGTTAAAATAAATATTTGAAAATATTGGAAAGGGAAATGTTTATATACTTAGCATGAAACAGCTATATTTGTTCTAATATATATAGTCACAAACTCCACAAAGAGCCATAGCAAGGTTTGGGGCAGACACCCGTATATTTGGTTTCCTGGCTGCAAATTGACATTAAATGATAGCACAGCTGTGCACAAAACAGAGTCCAAAACAGAACTGAGGGAATAGGGAAAAGGTGGAGGCTTTTAAAGGGGAAGACAGGAAGTGAGGTCAAAGGGCTCATAAGGGTCTTCAGCCATAGGCTCGAGCCCAGACGTGACATCACAGGGGCCGGAGCCGGCAAGGTCTTCTTCCATAGGCTCAGACCCGGAAGTGACGTCAAGAGGGCCAGGTGGAATCTCCCGTGAATGGTCTGCAGGAAAAGGAGAAAGAGTCAGTGCACTCTGCCACATCCCGATCTGATTCGGAATTGCCCTTACTCAAGCCCTTTAGCTGCCTTCAATGCTCATGTGTGTGACTCCAATGCTCATGTGTGTGACTAGGACCCCCTCTCAGCCCAGACCCGTCGGGTCGGGCGACCCTAATCGACAGATTGTGAACCCGAAAAAGAGCATCAGCATTGGCGTGAAGAGAGCCCCGACGATGAATGAGCGAAAACTTGTATGGCTGGAGGTCAAGAAACCACCGAGTGACCCGTGGATTTGACTCCTTGTGCAGGGCCATCCATTGTAAAGGTGCATGGTCCATGACAAGGGTGAATTCCCGTCCCAACAGGCAATACCTCAGCTGAGTAATTGCCCATTTAATCACCAAAGCCTCCCTCTCCACCGCTGCATACCTGTTCTCCTGGTCCAACAGTTTCCGGCTCAGGAACATGGGGTGTTCCACACCATCAACGCTTTGGCTCAGCACGGTCCCCATGCCTGTGTCCAAAGCGTCCGTCTGGAGAATGAAAGGTAAAGAAAACTTAGGTGCTTTCCAAATAGGTGCAGCGCCTTGCTTTTCAGTCCATACCACAATGTTTGGGGCCCTCTTCTTTGTCAAATCAGTCAAGGGCGACGCTTTCTCCGAGAACCGGGGCACAAACTGGCGGTAGTACCCCACTAACCCGAGAAAGGCTTGGACCTGCCGCTGGGTTCGCGGGTGGGGCCATTTCAAAATGGCATCCACTTTGGAGCTCTGTGGCTTTACGGTACCCCGACCCACCAGGTAGCCTAAATACTTGGCTTCACTCAATCCAAAGAAACATTTCTTGGGATTAATCCGAAGCCCGGCCTCACCAAGTGTCCGCAATACCGCTTTTACCTGCTGTAGGTGTTCCATCCATGTGCTGGAATAGATGACTACGTCATCCAGGTAGGCAGCACTGTATGAGTTATGAGGTCTGAGCACTTTGTCCACCAGACGTTGGAAGGTTGCCGGAGACCCATGTAACCCAAATGGAAGGACACAATACTGCCAGTGTCCGTTAGGGGTGCTAAACGCGGTCTTAACCTTCGTGGAGTCCAGTAAAGGAACTTGCCAGTACTCCTTTGTCATGTCCAAAGTCAAATATTGAGCTTGTCCAAACCTCTCGAGGAGGTCGTCCACTCTTGGCATTGGATAAGCATCAAATTGGGAGACTTGATTAAGTCGACTGAAATCGTTGCAAAACCTATAACTCCTGTCAGGCTTAGCAACCAATACAATGGTCTAGGGACTGTGACTTTCCTCGATTACTCCTAGTTCCAGCATGTGCTTGATCTCAAGCTCCACTTCAGCTCTTTTTGCCTCTCGAAGACGATACAGACGTTCGCGGACTATAACCCCGGGCTCTGTTACAATGTCGTGCTCAATCAGAGAGGTCCTTCAGGGGTTTTCACTCACTACCTCCGGGACGGACAGGATAACTGTGTCCAGCTCCCGTTGCTATCTGGGACTTAAATCCGCACCGAAGTTAAGGCTAGCCGTGTGAGCAAAGAGCAAGCGGGGCTGACCGGAGGAGGGATCAGGATCCCTTTCCTTCCACAATTTCAGCAGATTTACATGATAAACCCGCTGCCTCGGCCGACAATTGGGTTGACTCACCAAATAGTCGACGAGTCCTTTTCTCTCCTTAACTTTGTAGGGACCTTGCCAATGGGCAAGTAACTTAGATTGGGAGGTAGGTACTAGGACCATATTGCAATCTCTCAGGCGGAACTCCCAGAGAGACGTGCCACGGTCGTAATATCGGGCCTGTGTTGCTTGTGCCTCTTCCATGAGACTTTTAAGGAGGGTCTGAATTTTACCAAATCTATCTCGTAATTGTGCAATATATTTCAATATATTTGTAGAGGGAAGAGCCTCTTCTTCCCATCTTTCTTTTAAGATATCTAATATGTCCCAGGGTTGTCACCCATAAAATAATTCAAAAGGGGAGAACCCTGTGGAGGCATGTGGGACTTCCCGATAGGCAAAAAGGATGATGGGGAGGAGCTGATCCCAGTTCCTTCCATCCTTGTTGACCACCTTACGAAGCATTTGTTTGAGAGTCTGATTGAATCTCTTTACCAAACCGTCGGTTTGAGGATGATATACTGTGGTCTTTAGATGCTTTATTTTAAGTAACCTGGCAGTCTCCTTGAACGTCTCTGAGGTAAAAGGTGTCCCTTGGTCTGTCAGGACTTCCTTAGGGATGCCGTCACACGCAAAGACCCCTACTAATTCCCGTGTGATGGCTTTAGAAGTAGCTGAGCGCAACAGAACAGCTTCAGGATATTTGGTAGCATAATCCATGAGGAATATAATGTACTTGTGTCCTTGGGCTGATGGCTCTAGGGCTCCGACTAAATCGACCCCAATTCTGTGAAAGGGGACATCAATTTAGGGGAATGGGAACAAGAGGAGCATGGTCCTTCCTAGGAATTTGTCGCAATTGACAATCCAGGCAGGAAGTGCAAAAGCGACAAACCTCCTCATTGATTCCCGGCCAATAAAAGCGGAGCTTGATCCGCTCCAGGGTTTTCTTGGTGCCCAAATGGCCACCTAGGAGATGCTAACTCACAGACAATGCTGCCGGAAGGTCCGCGGGATTAGCAGTAGCCTTCTCTCCTGCCCGTCATGCTGTGCTACGCGATTCAGAAGGTCGTTTTCCAACACAAAGTGAGGACCCTGTGGCATCGACTGGTGAGTATGCTGGCCGTTGACCAGGACCACTGCATTTTTGGCAAACTTAAGGGAATCGTCATTCCACTGCTCCCTTTTAAAAGAAGCCAGCGTATCTCTAAATTGAAACTGCAAAAGGGAGAGAGGGTCTGGGCCAACCTCTAGGGGCGTGGTTTCCTCCCGTTTTGTCTCGGTGCTGGTGGATGACGTATTGGCACGTGACGGTCCGGGAGTTGCCTCGTCACTCAGGGAGGCCGCTTCATCTCTCTCCGCCGGCTGGTTACACAGCATGGAGGCAGCTTGAGACGGCTCATCCATGTCTACAACTAGGCCTAAGTTAAACCCAGGAGTGGTATGTGTCTCACCACTTTTCATTTTAGACCAGTCCCGCACCAGTATCACCGGATGTGACATTCCTGACATTCTCATCACCAAACTGGTCACTCTTGGCCTCCCCCCTCTCACATGTGTCTGGGTAAAAGACTTTCTTACCAACCGGCTTCAGACTGTGAGACTCGGACCCCACCGCTCCTCCACTCGCACACTGAACACCTGTACCCCGCAAGGCTGTGTGCTGAGCCCCCTTCTGTACTATCTCTACACCCACGACTGCAGTCCGGCCCACAACAACAACCTCATCGTCATGTTTGCTGATAACACCACAGTGGTCGGAGTCATCTCAAAGGGAGACTAGGCAGCTTACAGAGAGGAGGTCCTGAAGTTGGCAGCCTGGTGTTCAAAGAACAATCTGGCTCTGAACACCAGGAAAACCAAGGAGATCATTGTCGACTTCAGGAGGCACAGCACCGACTTAGCTCCCCTTTACATCAACGGCGAGTGTGTGGAGAGGGTCCATACGTT
Source organism: Erpetoichthys calabaricus (assembly GCF_900747795.2). Lineage (NCBI taxonomy): Eukaryota > Metazoa > Chordata > Cladistia > Polypteriformes > Polypteridae > Erpetoichthys > Erpetoichthys calabaricus. The sequence continues at coordinate 160,389,181 of NC_041397.2, read as the reverse complement.
CCGGTTTCTTGGCGTCCTTATCTCCTCTGACATCTCCTGGACAGACAACATCACAGCAGTCATCAAGAAGGCTCAGCAGCGGTTACACTTCCTGAGGGTCCTCAGAAAGCACAACCTGGACTCCAACCTGCTACTGACCTTCTACCGCTCGTCCATCGAGAGCCTGCTGACGTATTGTATCACAGTATGGTACGGCAGCTGTACCATGGCAGACAGGGAGAGGCTTCAGCGAGTAGTAAAGGCAGCACAGAAGATCATCGGCTGCCCTCTCCCCTCCTTGATGGACATTTGCACCTCCTGCTGTCTCAGCAGAGCAAAAACATCATCAAGGACAGCTCCCACCCTGGCTCTGATCTGTTTGACCTGCTGCCCTCAGGGAGGCGCTACAGGTGCATCACAACAAGGACAAACAGACTCAAGAACAGTTTTTTCCCAAAAGCCATAACCATTCTAAACTCACACATGCACTGACTACACAGTCTAACCCCCCAACCCCTGGACTTCCTTCTATCCATCAACTGTGCAATATCCGATATCTAAATGGTACTGAATAATAACTGTGTAATATCTGTATACTGTACAATATCGTTACTCTCAGGGTCCAACATGCACTACTCACTGCACATGATCATCATTATTGTGCAATATTTAAATTATGTGCAATAACCCAGTAGTGCAATAGTTATTTATTCTTTCCAGTATTTAAATAATGTGCAATAACTCAATTTAGTTATTATTCTTTCCATTTGTATATAGCGTCGCAGAACTTTTTTTGCAACTTTTTGCACCATTTGTTTATTTGTTTATTTACTTGTTGTGTTCTACATATATGTCTGCACTGAAGCAGCTGCTTTTAATCTCATTGTACATGTGTATAGTGACAATAAAAGGCATTCCATTCTATTCTATTCTATTCTATTCTATGTGGTGGATTCGGGAGGACGGCCATGGTTAATTTCCATACCAATCCTCCGTAACTGATGACACAAGTGGCGGACCTGTACCAGCAGATTTCTCCGTGGACACAGGTTATACTGGTCTTAATCTTTAACCACTGTCACGGCAGCACAAACCGGTGGGCAACAATGGTAATGTTGCTGCCAGAATCAAACAAGGCAGTGGTCTTGTACCCATTTACGATCACCACGCTTGTGTGTGGGCCCGCCAACGGGTTAGTCAGAGCACACTAACCCCTCCTCCCCCTCCACCTGCATTCCTCCTAGCTCCCAAGCGGTTTGTGCGCCCACGACTTTGGGGACGTTGGCACAAGCTCTGGGTTGTACGGGGTTAGGTTTTGGGATGTACTCCGGCTGAGTTTGACTAAGGGACGATTCTGCTCCCTCAGATTGTGAGGCCGTCCTATGTGTCTCCAGGAGCTCTATGAGCTCTGCCATGTTCTTAAAGTGTTTACCCCAGACCTGCTGGGTGAAGCCACGGGGTAATGCTTTCAGGAGCAGGTAGCAGGCCACCTGCTCTATTATTTGGTAGAACTTGTTCTCCTGTGGCTGTAGCCACTGCCCTACCCTTGCCCATAAGTACCAGGCTTGTTGAGGAGTCGGCCGATCTGGGTCCAACCTCCAGTTTCTTACTCTAGTCACCTGCCAGTCTGAGGCACTCCTAGGTGGAAATTTGGGTTCTGGCTTCACAGGGAGGCGGACACTCTCCTCCAAGAGAGCATAATAAGCCCCTTTTGCCTCCCCCCTCTGGAGCAGCCCAGTTCTGTGAGCCCCTCCCGCACACTCCCTGGCCTGCCTAGGTTGCCTAGTGAAGCATGCCGGGAGCAGAGCTCGTACTGGGTATCTCCGAACCACGGGACACCCTACCCGCCTGAAAACTCTGGTACGCTCCAACCTGGGGTACATTGCAGGTCTTATCCCCTTCTCTTCTGGGACCTTTCCATCCTGCCAACTACGCCACTGTCACAAACTCCACAAAGAGCCATAGCAAGGTTTGGGGCAGCCACCCGTATATTTGGTTTCCTGGCTGCAAATTGTCGTTAAATGATAGCACTGCTGTGCACAAAACCGAGTCCAAAACAGAACTAAGAGAATAGGGAAAAGGTGGAGGCTTTTAAAGGGGAAGACAGGAAGTGAGTTCAAAGGGGTTGGGCTCATAACGGTCTTCAGCCATAGGCTCGAGCCCGGATGTGACATCACAGGGACTGGAGCCGGCAAGGTCTTCTTCCATAGGCTCGGACCTGGAAGTGATGTCAAAAGGGCCAGGTGGAGTTTCTCATGAATGGTCTGCAGGAAAGGGAAAAAAAGAGTCAGTGCACTCTGCCACATCCCGGTCTGATTCGGAATTGCCCTCATATATATATGATGCGACTTCTCTTGTAGTACAGCGGTAAGAATTGCTGACTCCTATCCCAAAGGTCATGGGTTCGAGCCTTCCCGTGTCCCCAAATAAACGTTTTGAGTAGTGAGCTGCTCTTATTGTTACTATAATTGTGTACAATAAAAACATACATTTGATCTGAGTTAGTAACAGCCGGTGTAAATGTATGGTACTTGTAAAGGTTAGTGCTTTTTTATTCAGTTTTATTCTCTCAGTCGCGTTCACGCTCGTCTCAATCTGACACTGCTGTTTTCAAATAAAGACATGCTATAGCAGAAGTGAACATACGAGTGAACATCTACATCAGAGACAGAGAACAGAAGCCCTCCACGTAAGAAACGTCCACTCACATACAGTATAACAACAATGCAGCTGCACCAGGCGTAAAGGCGAAAGATGGCACCGTTTGGATGCAGCTAGAGGTCCAGAATCACCCTGCCAGTCAGTCTGACCCACACCTGTTCTAAATGAAACAGCACGGCTTACAGAGCTCGCCAATGTATCATGCAAAGTCCTGTTTGTGATTACAGTGTATCCGGAAAGTATTCACAGTGCATCACTTTTTCCACATTTTGTTATGTTACAGCCTTATTCCAAAATGGATTAAATTCATTTTTTTCCTCAGAATTCTACACACAACACCCCATAATGACAACGTGAAGAAAAGTTTACTTGAGGTTTTTGCAAATTTATTAAAAATAAAAAACTGAGAAATCACATGTACGCTGTGAATACTTTCCGGATGCACTGTATGTTTTGTCATGGTCTTTACATAAAAAACATTTATGTGTTACTTATATAAAAGCCAGATTGTATGTTGTTTACCTTGATTTATTTACTTATCTTCCTACAGTGTAAAGTAACAAGTAAACTGCAGAGCTTCATGTGTTTGATCAACAAGGGCATGCTCACAAATTACATGTGTAATGCCACGAAAAATGCCTGTTGACACTTCAGAACGCGAGCAATGGTACGAGAATGCAATCAGACTTCTTTTTTGGGCACATACACCATCCAGATATAAGTACTAGCGTGGAGAGTCGCTCGCTTACTGAAGAGTCTGTAGCTGCAGGTGTAAGCTGCCATCACACTTTTGCCGTCACTGTACTTTGTATATAAAAGCCAGATCGAATGTTATTTACCTTGATTTATTTACTTATCTTTGATCGACACAGAATTGCTGACACAGTAAGTGTACTAAAGTGACTTTAGTGATCTTTTCCTGAATAAGATCAAACACAGTTGCGTAGGGTGCAGCAGGAGCTTCCATCTTCAGCTTCTACACCTACACCGGCAGTTACGGACTCAAATCGATTGTATGTTTTTGTATAATATTATTGTATAATAGTATATTGTATAATAGTAACTATCAGAGCAGCTCACTACTCAAAACGTTTATTTGGGGAAACTGGAAGGCTTGAACCCACGACCTTTGGAATAGTAGTCAGCAGTTCTTATTGCTGTACTACCAAAGAAGTCGTGACAACAAACCACATTAACCTGATTTCTTTTTCTTCGGTTAGTCTTGAATAAAAGCGCACTTGTTCTGTTATATTGGTATGTTTTGTGAAAATGCTTATTTGGACTTCAGTCTTCACACATTGTACACCTCATGTTAAAATTTTGTCGTTAGTACTAAAACATGAAAAAAGTTTGCCTTTTAGGTATGTGTTCCAACATTTGCATTTTCTGTCATCCTACATTTACATAGATCTTTGCAGACACGGAACACACATGAAATGCATGTTTTCCAAATAACGATATTTATACTATAGTACTTCACTCCCAGATAAACAAGGCTTGAGCTGGGACAGCTTTTTGTCGTTTCTGTGGTGGAGGGAGGATGGCGCAGCAGGCTGCTTGGGCTTATCGACACATTTACAACACAAAAGACGCTGACGGATAGGTGCGAACGGATTTAAGGTGGGCCGAGTTTGAGTTTTTTCATAGGCTTTGGTAATTCTAGTGTTAAAAAATGGCTTATTGATGTATATTGGAATGTTTTAAAATAAAAAGAGAAGCTTAGGAAGAATATTAATCTTAACAATGTTAATTCTTCCAGTTAAAGTGAAGGGTTGACCATCTATGCAAATCTTGCTTAATTTTTTCCATACAGACGGCAAAATTTTGTTGATAAAGAGCTTTATGTTTAGTTGTGATGATAAAAGGCAAGATGTCCTATATAAGCAAGAGTGAAAGGGAAGATCTACAGGATGGTAGTGAGACCAGCTATGTTATATAAGCTGGAGACAGTGGCAGTGACCAGAAAGCAGAAGACAGAACAGCAGTGGCAGAGTTAAAGATGCTAGGATTTGCATTGGGTATGATGAGAAATGACAGGATTATAAGTGAGGACATTAGACGGTCACCTCAGGTTGGACAGTAGGGAGACAAAGTCACAGAGGCGAGATTGTGTTGGTTTGGACATGTGTAGAGTAGAGATGCTGGCTATATTGGGAAAAGGATGCTAAGGATGGATCAGCCAGGTAAGAGGAAAAGAGGAAGGCCTAAGAGAAAATTGATGGATATAATGAGAGAGGACATGCAGATGGTGGGTGTAGTGGAGCAAAATGCAGAGAACAGTTATTCCACTGTAGTGACCCCTAACAGGAGCAGCCGAAAGAAGAAGAAGAAGGATTAAGAAAAGGAACTTAACCCTCTGACAAGTCAAATCAGTAATCAGGCAGGAGAAAAAGCTTGTCCATCTGCACTATTTATTACTCTTCAGCTAATGCTTGAACAGGGAGCATTCTTCTGCTGGGGTGTCAAACTCCAAGCCCGAAGGGCCACAGTGGCTGCAGGTTTTTATTCTCTTTTCCTAATCAGTGACCACTTTTCACTGCTAATTAATTTGTTTTCCCTTCATTTTAATAGCGTTGTTTTTAAAGATTCAGTCTTCTGAATTTATTCATTTCTTCATTAAACGACAGTCAAACAGAAATGAGATGTGAAACGAGCCAACAGATGACCAGCTAAATTGGGTCTTCAGACTCCAACCAGTTTCTTAATGAGAAGCCGATTCTTGCTATTAATTAAACCCGTTATTTAATTCCATGGCCTATTGCTGTTCTCATTCTGCCACAGCAGACATTACCAAAGCTGTTGATTTTCTGTTTTTGTAAGAACACCATCAAAATGTCTTAGTGACCTGCGAGATCAACCTCACTGAGACCTTATCCTTTCTTTATTTTCAGATATTGTGTGATGGGCACAGGTGAGCTGGTCATGTGGCGGCTCGTTTTGTGTCTCATTATTGTTTGGTGGCTAATTAAGGATAAAGAAATAACTGAGGGGCCTGAGTCAAGTTAATTAAAACTAAAGAAAAAGAAGTTAATTAGCAGCAAAAACTGGTCACTAATTAAGAATGTGATTGGAATGAAAACCTGCAGCCACTGCAGCACTCTAGGACAGGAGTTTGACATCCCTATTCTACAGCATGATTAGAATCGTCTTGAGTATTAAAGGTGTAGGTCTATTTTATAAGCATATTTTATAACATCAATGTTAATATAGAATAGAACTATAATTGTTATTTTATATTAGCATTTTTGTAAATAAAATCAAACCTACTACTCATTTGTTTTTACAGGTTTTATTTATATATATATATATATATATATATATATATATATATATATATATATATATATATATATATCAATACTGATATGGACTGGGTAATGTGTTAGGAACAAAAGGATGCCACATCATTTGATGGAAATGAAAATTATCAACCTACAGAGGGCTGAATTCAAAGACACCCCGAAAATCAAAGTGAAAAAATTATGCAGCAGGCTAGTCCATTTTGCCATAATTTCATTGCAGCAACTCAGAATCATACTTAGTAGTTTGTATGACCCCCACATGCTTGTATGCATGACTGACAACGTTGGGGCATACTCCTAATGAGACGACGGATGATGTTCTGGGGCATCACTGAGCTCCTGAACAGTCTGACGTGTAGTCTGACCTGGAGGTGTCGAATGGCCCGAAACATAATGTCCCAGAGGTGTTTTATTGGATTTAGTTCAGGTGAGCATGGGGACCAGTCAATGGTATCAATTCCTTCATCCTCCAGGAACTGCTTGCATACTCTTGCTACATGAGGCTGGGCATCGTCGTGCACCAGGAGGAACCCAGGACCCACTGCAACAGCATAGGGTCTGACAATGGGTCCAAGGATTTCATCCCAATACCTAATGGCAGTCAAGGTGCCGTTGTCTAGCCTGTAGAGGTCTGTGCCTCTCTCCATGGATATGCCTCCCCAAACCATCACTGACCCACCACCAAACCAGTCATGCTGAATGATGTTACAGGCAGCATAACGTTCTCCACGGCTTCTCCAGACCCTTTCACGTCTGTCACATGTGTTCAGGGTGAACCTGATCTCAGCACAGTGCACCAGTGGTGGACCTGCCAATTCTGGTATTCTATGGCAAATGCCAATTGATCTCCACGGTGCTGGGCATTCAGCATAGGGCCAACTACAGGATGTCGGGCCCTCAGGCCACCCTCATGACGTCTGTATCTGATTGTTTGGTCAGAGACATTCACACAAGTGGCCTGCTGGAGTTCATTTTGTAGGGCTCTGGCTCTGGCCCAAAGGAGCAGGTACCGGTCCTGCTGATGGGTTAAGGACCTTCTATGGCCCTGTCCGGCTATCCTAGAGTAACTACCTGTCTCCTGGAATCTCATCCATGCCCTTGAGACTGTGCTGGGAGACACAGCAAACCTTCTGGCAATGGCACGTATTGATGTGCCATCCTGGAGAAGTTGGACTACCTGTGCAACCTCTGTAGGGTCCAGGTATCGCCTCATGTTACCAGTAGTGACTTTGACTGTAGCCAAATGCAAAACTAGTAACAATAAACAGTCAGAAAAGATGAGGAGGGAAAAATGTCAGTGGCCTCCACCTGTTAAACCATTCCTGTTTTGGTGGTCATCTCATTGTTGCCCCTCTAGTGCACCTGTTGTTAATTTCATTAACACCAAAGCAACTGAAACTGATTAACAACCCCCTCTGCTACTGAACTGACTAGATCAGTATCCCAGAAATTTCACTGACTTGATGCTATACTCTGATTTAAAAGTGTTCCTTTAGTTTTTTTGAGCAGTTTATATGTGTGTATATATATATATATATATATATATATATATATATATATATATATATATATATATATATATATATATATATATATATATATACACATATATACTGTATTTTGCGCACCATAAGGCGCACTGGATTGAAAGGCGCACTCTCAATTGCGGGGCTTATTTCTGTACCCATGACGCTCGCAACTTCACTTTGAACGCCCTCTTTGCACCGATGTCCAGCAGTTGGAGTTCTTTTGTTAATCCTCCCGGAATGATGGCAAGCTCCATATTCATTTGCTTCACTTGGTTTTTCACAGTATCAGTGATATGGGCACGCATGGAGTCGCAGATCAACAAAGACGGTAATGCATGGAAAAACCCGCCCAGTCTCTTCACATACACCTCTCTCAGCCACTCTCTAATTTTCTCCTCGTCCATCCAGCCCTTTGGATTGGCCTTAACGATGACTCCGGCTGTAAACTTTTCTTTTGGCAGCGTCTTCCTCTTAAAAATGACCATAGGTGGTAGTTTCTGTCCATTACCGTGGCAACCAAGAACAACAGTGAAACCTGACTTCTCATGCCCCGTGGTGCGTATGGATACCGTGCTGGTCCCCTTTTTCTCCACAGTATAGTTCACGGGGATGTCAAAAGTGAGAGGGACCTCGTCCATGTTGGTGATGTGGTTGGGCTGGATTTTTTTGTCGGTAATCTTGTTGCTGCAGTAGGTGCGGAAGATGGTCAGCTTTTCTTTGTAATCCGCTGGCAGTTGCTGTGCTACGGTAGTTCGTGTGCGGATGGCGAGATGGCGCCTTTTCATAAAACGAAAGCACCAAGACGGACCTCCTTGAAAGTGTTCGAGCTTCATGTCTTGTGCTATCGTTATTGCCTTCAGTCGAATGGTGACTGTAGAGACGCTTCTCCCGGCTGCTCTTTGTTCAAGAATCCATTGTTCAAGTTGGTCTTCCAACTCTGGCCACCTCGCCTTGTTCCCACGGAAATTCTGTTTTGTCTTTTTAACTTGGCGCAATTCATTCTCCTGCTTCCTCCACTTCCGAACCATAGATTCATTGATTTTGAATTCTCACGCTGCTGCTCTATTCCCATTTACAACCACGTAACTGATAGCCTGTAGTTTGAATTGTGCATCGTAAGCATGTCTCTTCTCTGATGCCATTTTCAGGGTCCTTAGCCAAACAAATGTTGTTTCGCAGCGCACCAGTAGTACAATACACCTACCTACCGTAGGCGTGGCGGAGGTAAGCATACGTCTGTACGTGGCTTTACGTAATGTTCTGCAATTGGTTTATCGCTGCCAGCGTACGTAGTGTACGTATTACTACGTCCCTATGTCGGCAGGAAATGGTCCGACAGTCAATCAAGCGGAGTGCTTACTAAAATGCACAACAACATTT